>NC_059214.1:56754481-56899811 GCF_020615455.1 Coregonus clupeaformis | reverse complement strand
GACTAGAGGGAGTTTCCTATACCAGTCCTTTCATGGGCTAGACTAGAGAGAGTTTCCTATACCAGTCCTTTCAAATCCATGAAGGGAAGGGAACAAGTGCAACAAAGGACAGATTGACAGGCAGGAGAAGTGTCTGGGCTGAATAAGAGAGAGAGAGAGGTAGAGAGGACACTACGACGTACTGAGACATTGAGCGGGTTGATCTCCATGTCCGTACTGCAGTTCATTCCTCCGTCCCCGTCCACCTCCAGCTTGGTGATGTAGAGCAGAGAGCCGTTGGTGAACCTGTAGGGCCACTCTACGTCCAGCATGGCCTTGCTGAATGTGCTGGGGCCTCTGTTACGCAACTGGAAACAGAAACAAGACCGTTTTTAGTTCAAAAAAACTTCATGATGATTATAGTATGAGAGCTGTTCAGCTAGTTTAGAGTTTAGAATAGTTTATTGAAGTGTCACTCCATATTTTATGGGCTGTATTGGAACACTTTGGATTTGGCAAATCTTCCATCCACATGATACGCACCTTATACTCAGACCCTGCTGCTTAGATACAGACAGGACATTCTATTACCCCACAGTTCTCCATATAGACAGGACATTCTATTAGCCCACAGTTCTCCATAAAGACAGGACATTCTATTACCCCACAGTTCTTCATATAGACAGGACATTCTATTAGCCCACAGTTCTTCATATAGACAGGACATTCTATTAGCCCACAGTTCTCCATAAAGACAGGACATTCTATTAGCCCACAGTTCTCCATATAGACAGGGACATTCCTATTGCCCACAGTTCTCCATATAGACAGGACATTCTATTACCCCACAGTTCTCCATATAGACAGGACATTCTATTAGCCCACAGTTCTCCATATAGACAGGACATTCTATTAGCCCACAGTTCTCCATATAGACAGGACATTCTATTAGCCCACAGTTCTCCATATAGACAGGACATTCTATTAGCCCACAGTTCTCCATATAGACAGGACATTCTATTAGCCCACAGTTCTCCATATAGACAGGACATTCTATTAGCCCACAGTTCTCCATATAGACAGGACATTCTATTAGCCCACAGTTCTCCATATAGACAGGACATTCTATTAGCCCACAGTTCTCCATATAGACAGGACATTCTATTAGCCCACAGTTCTCCATATAGACAGTACATTCTATTAGCCCACAGTTCTCCATATAGACAGGACATTATATTAGCCCACAGTTCTCCATATAGACAGGACATTCTATTAGCCCACAGTTCTCCATATAGACAGGACATTCTATTAGCCCACAGTTCTCCATATAGACAGAACATTCTATTAGCCCACAGTTCTCCATATAGACAGGACATTCTATTAGCCCACAGTTCTCCATATAGACAGGACAATCTATTACCCAACAGTTCTTCATATAGACAGGACATTCTATTACATTCTATATACTGTGCATTCGGAAAGTATTCAGAACCCTTGACTTTTTCCACATAATTGTTATGTTACAGCCTTATTCAAAAATGTATTAAATAAATAAAAATCTTCAGCAATCTACACACAATACCCCATAATGACAAAGCGAAAACAGGTTAGAAATTTTTGCAAATGTATTAAAAATATAATAACAGAAATACCTTATTTACATATGTATTAAAACGCTTTGCTATGAGACTATAAATTGAGCTCAGGTGCATCCTGTTTCCATTGATCATCCTTAAAATGTTTCTACAACTCGATTGGAGTCCACCTGTGGTAAATTCAATTGATTGGACATGATTTGGAAAGGCACACACCTGTCTATATAAGGTCCCACAGTTGACAGTGCATGTCAGAGCAAAAACTAAGAAATGAGGTCGAAGGAATTGTCCGGGGCACAGGTCTGGGGAAGGGTACCAAAAAATGTCTGTGGCATTGCAGTTCCCCAAGAACACAGTGGCCTCCATCATTCTTAAATAGAAGAAGTTTGGAACCACCAAGACTCTTCCTAGAGCTGGCCGCCCGGCCAATCTGAGCAATCGGGGGACAAGGGCCTTGGTCAGGGAGGTGACCAAGAACCCGATGGTCACTCTGACAGAGCTCTAGAGTTCCTCTGTGGAGATGGGAGAACCTTCCACAAGGACAATCATCTCTGCAGTACTCCACCAATCAGGCCTTTATGGTAGAGTGGCTAGATGGAAGCCACTCCTCAGTAAAAAAGGCACATGACAGCCCGCTTGGAGTTTGCCAAAAGGCACCTAAAGACTCTCAGAAACAAGATTAGCTGGTCTGATGAAACGACAAGATTTAAATATTTGGCCTGAATGCCAAGCATCACGTCTGGAGGAAACCTGGCACCATCCCTATGGTGAAGCATGGTGGTGGCAGCATCATGCTGTGGGGATGTTTTTCAGCGGCAGGGACTGGGAGACAAGTCAGGATCGAGGCAAAGGTGAACGGAGCAAAGTACAAGAGATCCTTGATGAAAACCTGCTTCAGAGCGCTCAGGACCTCAGACTGGGGCAAAGGTTCACCTTCCAACAGGACAACGACCCTAAGCACACAGCCAAGACAACGCAGGAGTGGCTTCGGGACAAGTCTCTGAATGTCCTCGAGTGGCCCAGCCAGAGCCCGGACTTGAACCCAATCGAACATCTCTGGAGAGACCTGAAAATAACTGTGGCGTGATGCTCCCCATCCAACTAGACAGAGCTTGAGAGAATATGCAGAGAGGAATGGGAGAAACTCCCCAAATACAGGTGTGCCAAGCTTGTACATCATACCCAAGAAGACTCGAGGCTGTAATCGCTGCCAAAGGTGCTTCAACAAAGTACTGAGTAACGGGTCTAAATACTTATGTAAATGTGATCAGTTTTTTATTTTTAATAAATGTGCAAGAACGTCTAAAAACCTGTTTTTGCTTTGTCATTATGGGGTATTGTGTGTAGATTGATGAGGGGGGAAAAACAATGTAATCCATTTTAGAATGAGGCTGTAACCGAACAACATTTTGGAAAAAGTCAACGGGTCTGAATACTTTCCGAAGGCACTGTATCGCCAATCTCTATCAATGGAACTACTCACCACATCTCCCTCTACGCTGACGACATTCTGTTGTACATTTCGGACGTTTCCAATTAAATATCTACCCAGTGCCATGAAAGTCTGATGATTTCAGCACCCTCTCTGGTTACAACATCAGTTGTAATGCCTTTAAATGATATCGCTAAGCTGGCACAATTACCCCCCTGGCACACTCCCTGTCCAGTTTCAGTCCTCTGGATTCACATACAGTGGGGAGAACAAGTATTTGATACACTGCCGATTTTGCAGGTTTTCCTACTTACAAAGCATGTAGAGGTCTGTAATTTTTATCATAGGTACACTTCAACTGTGAGAGACGGAATCTAAAACAAAAATCCAGAAAATCACATTGTATGATTTTTAAGTAATTAATTTGCATTTTATTGCATGACATAAGTATTTGATCACCTACCAACCAGTAAGAATTCCGTCTCTCACAGACCTGTTCGTTTTTCTTTAAGAAGCCCTCCTGTTCTCCACTCATTAGCTGTATTAACTACACCTGTTTGAACTCGTTCCCTGTATAAAAGACACCTGTCCACACACTCAATCAAACAGACTCCAACCTCTCCACAATGGCCAAGACCAGAGAGCTGTGTAAGGACATCAGGGATAAAATTGTAGACCTGCACAAGGCTGGGATGGGCTACAGGACAATAGGCAAGCAGCTTGGTGAGAAGGCAACAACTGTTGGCGCAATTATTAGAAAATGGAAGAAGTTCAAGATGACTGTCAATCACCCTCGGACTTGGGCTCCATGCAAGATCTCACCTCGTGGGGCATCAATGATCATGAGGAAGGTGAGGGATCAGCCCAGAACTACACGGCAGGACCTGGTCAATGACCTGAAGAGAACTGGGACCACAGTCTCAAAGAAAAGCATTAGTAACACACTACGCCGTCATGGATTAAAATACTGCAGCGCACGCAAGGTCCCCCTGCTCAAGCCAGCGCATGTCCAGGCCCGTCTGAAGTTTGCCAATGACCATCTGGATGATCCAGAGGAGGAATGGGAGAAGGTCATGTGGTCTGATGAGACAAAAATAGAGCTTTTTGGTCTAAACTCCACTCGCCGTGTTTGGAGGAAGAAGAAGGATGAGTACAACCCCAACAACACCATCCCAACCGTGAAGCATGGAGGTGGAAACATCATTCTTTGGGGATGCTTTTCTGCAAAGGGGACAGGACGACTGCACCGTATTGAGGGGAGGATGGATGGGGCCATGTATCGTGAGATCTCAGTAAGAGCATTGAAGATGGGTCGTGGCTGGGTCTTCCAGCATGACAACGACCCGAAACACACAGCCAGGGCAACTAAGGAGTGGCTCCGTAAGAAGCATCTCAAGGTCCTGGAGTGGCCTAGCCAGTCTCCAGACCTGAACGCAATAGAACATCTTTGGAGGGAGCTGAAAGTCCGTATTGCCCAGCGACAGCCCCCGAAACCTGAAGGATCTGGAGAAGGTGGGCCAAAATCCCTGCTGCAGTGTGTGCAAACCTGGTCAAGACCTACAGGAAATGTATGATCTCTGTAATTGCAAACAAAGGTTTCTGTACCAAATATTAAGTTCTGCTTTTCTGATGTATCAAATACTTATGTCATGCAATAAAATGCAAATTAATTACTTAAAAATCATACAATGTGATTTTCTGGATTTTTGTTTTAGATTCAGTCTCTCACAGTTGAAGTGTACCTATGATAAAAATTACAGACCTCTACATGCTTTGTAAGTAGGAAAACCTGCAAAATCGGCAGTGTATCAAATACTTGTTCTCCCCACTGTATCTGGGCCTCAGAATATGTTGTACTGCTCTTCTCACCTATTATACTGGCGTACTGGACCAAATTATGTAGGACCTAGTTCTGGTACACTGGACCAAATGATGTAGGATCTAGTTCTGGCACACTGGACCAAATGATGTAGGATCTAGTTCTGGTACACTGGACCAAATGATGTAGGATCTAGTTCTGGCACACTGGACCAAATGATGTAGGATCTAGTTCTGGCGTACTGGACCAAATGATGTAGGATCTAGTTCTGGTACACTGGACCAAATGATGTAGGATCTAGTTCTGGCACACTGGACCAAATGATGTAGGATCTAGTTCTGGCGTACTAGACCAAATGATGTAGGATCTAGTTCTGGTACACTGGACCAAATGATGTAGGATATAGTTCTGGTACACTGGACCAAATGATGTAGGATCTAGTTCTGGCGCACTGGACCAAATGATGTAGGATCTAGTTCTGGCACACTGGACCAAATGATGTAGGATCTAGTTCTGGCACACTGGACCAAATGATGTAGGATCTAGTTCTGGCGTACTGGACCAAATGATGTAGGATCTAGTTCTGGCACACTGGACCAAATGATGTAGGATCTAGTTCTGGCGTAATGGACCAAATGATGTAGGATCTAGTTCTGGTACACTGGACCAAATGATGTAGGATCTAGTTCTGGCACACTGGACCAAATGATGTAGGATCTAGTTCTGGCACACTGGACCAAATGATGTAGGATCTAGTTCTGGCACACTGGACCAAATGATGTAGGATCTAGTTCTGGTCGTACTGGACCAAATGATGTAGGATCTAGTTCTGGTACACTGGACCAAATGATGTAGGATCTAGTTCTGGCACACTGGACCAAATGATGTAGGATCTAGTTCTGGCGTACTGGACCAAATGATGTAGGATCTAGTTCTGGTACACTGGACCAAATGATGTAGGATCTAGTTCTGGTACACTGGACCAAATGATGTAGGATCTAGTTCTGGCGTACTGGACCAAATGATGTAGGATCTAGTTCTGGTACACTGGACCAAATGATGTAGGATCTAGTTCTGGCGCACTGGACCAAATGATGTAGGATCTAGTTCTGGCACACTGGACCAAATGATGTAGGATCTAGTTCTGGCGCACTGGACCAAATGATGTAGGATCTAGTTCTGGCACACTGGACCAAATGATGTAGGATCTAGTTCTGGCGTACTGGACCAAATGATGTAGGATCTAGTTCTGGTACACTGGACCAAATGATGTAGGATCTAGTTCTGGTACACTGGACCAAATGATGTAGGATATAGTTCTGGTACACTGGACCAAATGATGTAGGATCTAGTTCTGGCACACTGGACCAAATGATGTAGGATCTAGTTCTGGCGTACTGGACCAAATGATGTAGGATCTAGTTCTGGCACACTGGACCAAATGATGTAGGATCTAGTTCTGGCGTAATGGACCAAATGATGTAGGATCTAGTTCTGGCGTACTGGACCAAATGATGTAGGATCTAGTTCTGGCACACTGGACCAAATGATGTAGGATCTAGTTCTGGTACACTGGACCAAATGATGTAGGATCTAGTTCTGGCGTACTGGACCAAATGATGTAGGATCTAGTTCTGGCGTACTGGACCAAATGATGTAGGATCTAGTTCTGGTACACTGGACCAAATGATGTAGGATCTAGTTCTGGCACACTGGACCAAATGATGTAGGATCTAGTTCTGGCGTACTAGACCAAATGATGTAGGATCTAGTTCTGGTACACTGGACCAAATGATGTAGGATATAGTTCTGGTACACTGGACCAAATGATGTAGGATCTAGTTCTGGCGTACTGGACCAAATGATGTAGGATCTAGTTCTGGTACACTGGACCAAATGATGTAGGATCTAGTTCTGGCACACTGGACCAAATGATGTAGGATCTAGTTCTGGCGTACTGGACCAAATGATGTAGGATCTAGTTCTGGCACACTGGACCAAATGATGTAGGATCTAGTTCTGGCGTAATGGACCAAATGATGTAGGATCTAGTTCTGGTACACTGGACCAAATGATGTAGGATCTAGTTCTGGCACACTGGACCAAATGATGTAGGATCTAGTTCTGGCACACTGGACCAAATGATGTAGGATCTAGTTCTGGCACACTGGACCAAATGATGTAGGATCTAGTTCTGGCGTACTGGACCAAATGATGTAGGATCTAGTTCTGGTACACTGGACCAAATGATGTAGGATCTAGTTCTGGCACACTGGAACAAATGATGTAGGATCTAGTTCTGGCGTACTGGACCAAATGATGTAGGATCTAGTTCTGGTACACTGGACCAAATGATGTAGCATCTAGTTCTGGTACACTGGACCAAATGATGTAGGATCTAGTTCTGGCGTACTGGACCAAATGATGTAGGATCTAGTTCTGGTACACTGGACCAAATGATGTAGGATCTATTTCTGGCGTACTGGACCAAATGATGTAGGATCTAGTTCTGGCACACTGGACCAAATGATGTAGGATCTAGTTCTGGCGCACTGGACCAAATGATGTAGGATCTAGTTCTGGCACACTGGACCAAATGATGTAGGATCTAGTTCTGGCGTACTGGACCAAATGATGTAGGATCTAGTTCTGGTACACTGGACCAAATGATGTAGGATATAGTTCTGGCACACTGGACCAAATGATGTAGGATTTAGTTCTGGCACACTGGACCAAATGATGTAGGATCTAGTTCTGGCACACTGGACCAAATGATGTAGGATCTAGTTCTGGCGTACTGGACCAAATGATGTAGGATCTAGTTCTGGCACACTGGACCAAATGATGTAGGATCTAGTTCTAGCGTACTGGACCAAATGATGTAGGATCTAGTTCTGGTACACTGGACCAAATGATGTAGGATCTAGTTCTGGCACACTGGACCAAATGATGTAGGATCTAGTTCTGGCACACTGGACCAAATGATGTAGGATCTAGTTCTGGCGTACTGGACCAAATGATGTAGGATCTAGTTCTGGCGTACTGGACCAAATGATGTAGGATCTAGTTCTGGTACACTGGACCAAATGATGTAGGATCTAGTTCTGGTACACTGGACCAAATGATGTAGGATCTAGTTCTGGCGTACTGGACCAAATGATGTAGGATCTAGTTCTGGCGTACTGGACCAAATGATGTAGGATCTAGTTCTGGTACACTGGACCAAATGATGTAGGATCTAGTTCTGGCGTACTGGACCAAATGATGTAGGATCTAGTTCTGGCGTACTGGACCAAATGATGTAGGATCTAGTTCTGGCACACTGGACCAAATGATGTAGGATCTAGTTCTAGCACACTGGACCAAATGATGTAGGATCTAGTTCTGGCGTACACTGGACCAAATGATGTAGGATCTAGTTCTGGCGCACTGGACCAAATGATGTAGGATCTAGTTCTGGTACACTGGACCAAATGATGTAGGGATCTAGTTCTGGCGCACTGGACCAAATGATGTAGGATCTAGTTCTGGCGTACTGGACCAAATGATGTAGGATCTAGTTCTGGCGTACTGGACCAAATGATGTAGGATCTAGTTCTGGTACACTGGACCAAATGATGTAGGATCTAGTTCTGGCGTACTGGACCAAATGATGTAGGATCTAGTTCTGGCGTACTGGACCAAATGATGTAGGATCTAGTTCCATGGGCCCGTCTTCACATGACCCTACAGGGCAGAGTGTCTGTAATCAAGATGAACATTCTACCAAGTGCATATTGTAATGTCTCTGCTCCTCCCATTAACTGTTTTAAAGCTCTGGATACAGCATGTCCATAATTGAAAGGGTAAGAAGATAATATAATATGGTACACTACTCTGCAGCGGACCAAACTGTCCCTTCCTAACTTCAAGTCGTACTACCGCTCTTTTCAGCTGAGATCATGGAGAATATGGCTCGACCCAACATCCAAAAGCTGCTTAGAGAGCTATTGATAAACCTGTACGGACACAAGACACTTCTGTTTTCTGGGGTGAAGAAATCACCCCCCTCCTTAGCTAAAAACCCTATTATTATTATTATTAACAAATAAACAATATATATTAAATAACAGCAGACCCCTAGCTGTAACAAACATCTGGGGGAGAGAGAACTAGCTGGCTCTATCCAGCAACTCCGCCGGAAAGGCATCTGGGAGAACGTATTCTCTGCATCAAAACTAGCGGACTAAACTCCACTCCACGGTGAAGGAAGTTTCTGCTGAACGTCACCAACGGAGTGGAGCAGAGACCAGGCTTTGTGGAATCTAGCTCCAACTACATCAATTCGCCTAAGGTCAATACTTCAAAAACATTTAAATGATAAAAAACGCCCACCTTGTACCTACGTTTGACCTCTGTTGCTGCGTGCATTTCTTGGTTTTCTGAAATCCATACTTTTTTCTCTCTCAATAAAATCAAATTCAACCACCGACTGTTTGCTCATTGCTGTTGCCCTAAGATGGCAACTCAGCGCAAATGCGCACGTGCCGATTGAATCTCAACAAGGAAACAGTCGTTGGTGGTATTTGATTAACGCTTATAAAAAAAACGATGGATTTCTTCTATTGGTATGTCTGCCTGCCTGACATCACTGTTTAATTATTATATTATAACAAATTTAAAAAAGAATTGTCATTCCACAATTTAACAATTGGCGAGACATATCACAGATTAAAAACCACTATAGTAAACACAGACAGTCATAAAACAAGTATGTTAGTTTATATAGTAAACAGTCATAAAAATGTTAGTTTTTATGCATCTAAAGATGACAGATTACATAGTGGGTGTGTAAAGTCATAGTGGGTGTGTAAAGTCATAGTGGGTGTGTAAAGTCATAGTGGGTGTGTAAAGGTGTAAAGTCATGACACAGGTTGCCTCTGAAACGACACCCTACACCCTATGAAGTGCACTGCTTTTGACCAGCCTGGTTATAAGTAGTGCACTATATAGGGAGCAGGGTGCTACTTCAGATGCAGCCACAGGGGGGTGCTACTTCAGATGCAGCCACAGGGGGGTGCTACTTCAGATGCAGCCACAGGGTCATATGATCAAGCAGAACAGCACTGACCTCATAGACGTGCAGTATCTGTGGGCCGATGTCATCTCCTACCACAGGGTTTTCTTTAGGCTGCCAGTTAGCGACGGGCAGGAAGATCTGGTCTGGGGCGGACACCCTACAGCAGAGAGGAGAAGACAGGGAGAGAGAGAGAGAAATGGGAAGAGGGAGAGAGAGAGAGAGAAATGGGAAGGGAGAGAGAGAGAGAGAAATGGGAAGAGAGAGAGAGAGAGAGAGAGAAAGGGGGAGAGAGAGAGAGAGAGATAAATGGGAAGAGAGAGAGAGAAGAGAGAGAGAGAGAGAAATGGGAAGAGAGAGAGAGAAATGGGAAGAGAGAGAGAGAGAGAGAGAGAGAGAGAAATGGGAAGAGAGAGAGAGAGATAGAGAGAGAGGGAGAGAAATGGGAAGAGAGAGAGAGAGAGAAATGGGAAGAGAGAGAGAGAGAGAGAGAGAGAGAGAGAGAGAGAGAGAGAGAGAGGAGGGGTTAGAGATCCAACATATTGTTGTGGTGGTTTCTACCATTTTATTTATTGACGTTTTTCACAGTTAACATCCAGTCACATTGTACAATTCAGGATATATAAAAAGACATTCCCAACAGGACTGTCCTAAGAACTGGTAGAGTTACTAAGACATGAGTACTGTCTCTGCAAAGCAGGCATTTATTAAGGATGCACATGTGTCGTGGCTTAATATTTATGCCTCATTCATTCCCCAGTCTGTCTGTTTACAGAAGCAAACCAGGCTAAACTCTCCGGTGCTAAACTCTTCGCTCTGAGGCAAAACAAACAGCTGAACGTCCCTCCTAGGATTTGAGCAGGCAGACATCTAGCCTAATTAACTGCTAAGTACTGCAGTCTGCATTGCTGTTATGTTATGTACACAATCATACTATCATCTGAAGAGATCTTATGGATTAATATCATCAGAATCATTTAAAATGTACTCAGCACTTTATGATATTCAGTAAATAAGGGATTATGGTATTATTAAGGTATTCAAATGAGTAAATAAGGTATTATGGTATTATTAAGGTATTCAAATGAGTGAGAAGACGCATACCCTCTGATATCCACCTTGGCGAGGACAGCCAGCTTTGTGATGCTGGAGACCAGACTGCTGGTGTTGTTGAACTGGTTGGAACTGAAAGACAATATTATATTCTTATTATATTAGAAAAACATGAAGATAAAACGTCAGATGACTACTGCGCACAGTACAGGTTGATGCCATAACGCACATGTCCACAAGGTGGCGCCATTGCATCACATTGTAACTTCATCCAGAATTGTAACTGGTGACAAAGCCTCAAAATCCTCCACACAATTCCACCACAAGACTCATTGGTTTTAGCTAAACTATTCTAAACAATTCAACAATGCCTTTGGTCAGCAGAATGAGTGTGTAAAGAGGGCTCTGTGTGAGCTGGGGGACTGGCAGAGTAAACAGGAGGTTAGGAGACCAATGGATTACCGTCATAACAACAGGATACCTACTCTGTAATTTAAATGCCACTCTGAATCTAAGCAGGGAGAACAGAAATACATGTCTTAGGTTACGTCTCAAATGGTACCAGACCATTTATAGTGCACTACTTTTGAACAGAGTCTCTCTCCCTCCCTAACCTCTCCCTCCCTCCCTCCCTCCCTCCCTATCCCCCTCTCTCCCTCCCTCTCCCCCTCTCTCCCTCCCTCTCCCCTCTCTCCTCCCTCTCCCCCTCTCTCCCATCCCCTCCCTCTCTCTCCCACTCCCTCCCTCCCCCATCCTCTCTCCCTCCCTCCCTCCCTCCCTCCCTCCCTCCCTCCCCCCCTCCCCCATCCCTCTCTCCCTCTCCCATCCCTCTCTCCCCCCTCCCTCCCTCTCCCATCCCCTCCCTCTCTCCCTCTCCCATCCCCTCCCTCCCCCATCCCTCCCTCCCTCCCTCCCTCCCTCCCCCATCCCTCTCTCCCTCTCCCATCCCTCTCTCCCTCTCCCATCCCTCTCCCCCTCCCTCCCTCTCCCATCCCCTCCCTCTCTCCCTCTCCCATCCCCTCCCTCCCTCCCTCCCCCCATCCCTCCCTCCCTCTCTCCCCCTCTCTCTCCCTACCCCATCCCCTCCCTCTCTCTCCCCCATCCCCTCCCTCTCTCTCTCCCTCCCTCCCTCTCTCTCCCTCCATGGGAAATTTGGACACACCTATTCATTCAAGGGTTTTTCTTTATTTGTACTATTTTCTACATTGTAGAATAATAGTGAAGACATCAAAACTATGAAATAACACATATGGAATCATGTAGTAACCAAAGAAAGTGTTAAACAATATCAAAATATATTTCATTTG
This sequence comes from Coregonus clupeaformis, assembly GCF_020615455.1. Lineage (NCBI taxonomy): Eukaryota > Metazoa > Chordata > Actinopteri > Salmoniformes > Salmonidae > Coregonus > Coregonus clupeaformis. Next base: position 56,887,570 of record NC_059214.1, on the reverse strand, counting down.
AGATTCTTCAAAGTAGCCACCCTTTGCCTTGATGACAGCTTTGCACACTCTTGGCATTCTCTCAACCAGCTTCACCTGGAATGCTTTTCCAAAAGTCTTGAAGGTGTTCCCACATATGCTGAGCACTTGTTGGCTGCTTTTCACTCTGCAGTCCAACTCATCCCAAACAATCTCAATTGGGTTGAGGTCGGGTGATTGTGGAGGCCAGGTAATCTGATGCAGCACTCCATCACTCTCCTTCTTGGTCAAATAGCCCTTACACAGCCTGGAGGTGTGTTGGGTCATTGTCCTGTTGAAAAATAAATGGTAGTCCCACTAAGCGCAAACCAGTTGGGATGGCGTATCACTGCAGAATGCTGTGGTAGCCATGCTGGTTAAGTGTGCCTTGAATTCTAAATAAATCACAGACAGTGTCACCAGCAAAGCACCCCCACACCATCACACCTCCTCTTCTATGCTTCACGGTGGGAACCACACATGTGGAGATCATCCGTTCACCTACTCTGCGTCTCACAAAGACACAGCGGTTGGAACCAAAAATCTCAAATTTGGACTCATCAGACCAAAGGACAGATGTCCATTGCTCGTGTTTCTTGGCCCAAGCAAGTCTCTTCTTCTTATTGATTTCTTTGCAGCAATTCGACCATGAAGGCCTGATTCACGCAGTCTCCTCTGAACAGTTGATGTTGAGATGTGTCTGTTACTTGAACTCTGTGAAGCATTTATTTGGGCTGCAATCTGAGATGCAGTTAACTCTAATGAACTTATCCTCTGCAGCAGAGGTAACTCTGGGTCTTCCATTCCTGTGGCGGTCCTCATGAGAGCCAGGTTCATCATAGCGCTTGATGGTTTTTGCGACTGCACTTGAAGAAACTTTGAAAGTTCTTAACATTTTCCGGATTGACTGACCTTCATGTCTTAAAGTAATGATGGACTGTCGTTTCTCTTTCCTTATTTGAGCTGTTCTTGCCATAATATGGACTTGGTCATTTACCAAATAGGGCTATCTTCTGCATATCACCCCTACCTTGTCACAATACAACTGATTGGCTCAAACACATTAAGAAGGAAAGAAATTCCACAAATTAACTTTTAACAAGGCACACCTGTTAATTGGAATGCAATCCAGGTGACTACCTCATGAAGCTGGTTGAGAGAATGCCAAAAGTGTGCAAAGCTGTCATCAAGGGAAAGGGTGGCTACTTTGAAGAATCTCAAATATTAAATATATTGATTTGTTTAACACTTTTTTGGTTACTACATGATTCCATATGTGTTATTTCATAGTTTTGATGTCTTCACTATTATTCTACAATGTAGAAAATAGTAAAAATAAAGCAAAACCCTTGAATGAGTAGGTGTGTCCAAACTTTTGACTGGTACTGTATGTTAACATTACCAAAGCAAGTGAAATAGATAATAAACAAAAGTGAAATAAACAATAAAAATTAACAGTAAACATTACACTCAGAAGTTCCAAAGGAATAAAGACATTTCAAATGTCATATTATGTCTATATACAGTGTTGTAATCATGTGCAAATAGTTAAAGTACAAATAGGAAAATAAATAAACATAAATATGGGTTTTATTTACAATGGTGTTTGTTCTTCACTGGTTGCCCTTTTCATGTGGCATCAGGTCACACATCTTGCTGCTGTGATGGCACACTGTGGTTTTTCACCCAGTAGATAAGGGAGTTTATCAAAATTGGATTTGTTTTCGAATTCTTTGTGGATCTCTGTAATCTGAGGGAAATATGTGTCTCTAATATGGTCATACATTTGGCAGGAGGTTAGGAAGTGCAGCTCAGTTTCCACCTCATTTTGTGGGCAGTGTGCACATAGCCTGTCTTCTCTTGAGAGACAGGTCTGCCTACTGCGGCTTTTCTCAATAGCAAGGCTATGCTCACTGAGTCTGTACATAGTCAAAGATTTCCTTAAGTTTGGGTCAGTCACAGTGGTCAGGTATTCTGCCACTGTGTACTCTCTGTTTAGGGCCAAATAGCATTCTAGTTTGCTCAGTTTTTTTGTTAATTCTTTCCAATGTGTCAAGTAATTCTCTTTTTGTTTTCTCATGATTTGGTTGGGTCTAATTGTGTTGTTGTTGTTGTCCTGGGGCTCTGTGGGGTCTGTTTGTGTTTGTGAACAGAGCCCCAGGACCAGCTTACTTAGGGGACTCTTCTCCAAGTGCATCTCTCTGTAGGTGATGGCTTTGTTATGGAAGGTTTGGGAATAGCTTCCTTTTAGGTGGTTGTAGAATTTAACGGCTCTTTTCTGGATTTTGATAATTAGTGGGTATCGCCCTAATTCTGCTCTGCATGCATTATTTGGTGTTTTATGTTGTACACAGAGGATATTTATATGGTCTCAATATGGTGTTTGTCCCATTTAGTGAATTCTCCCTCTCTAAAAGGGCTTCTCTCTCTCTCTCTCTAAAAGGGCTTCTCTCTCTCTCTAAAATGGCTTCTCGCTCTCTCTAAAAGGGCTTCTCTCTCTCTAAGGGCTTCTCGCTCTCTCTAAAATGGCTTCTCGCTCTCTCTAAAAGGGCTTCTCTCTCTAAGGGCTTCTCCCTCTCTAAAATGGCTTCTCGCTCTCTCTAAAAGGGCTTCTCGCTCTCTCTAAAAGGGCTTCTCTCTCTCTAAGGGCTTCTCTCTCTCTAAGGGCTTCTCTCTCGCTCTCTCTCTAAAAGGAGGCACGTATTACCTACATGATGAGGTTATTATTTACAAAAGAGCAAGATTATTTTGTCAAACAGCAGCCAAGCATCAATTATCATGTCACAAGAATAAGACCCTCGATATTTATTGGAAAGGAGCGTCAAGCTCATCACCTTGCACTTTCAGTTCATCATAACTTATTTAATCTGTAGCCTAATAAACTGCACGCTTTCCCGAGTCGTAGTGGGAGCACCACACACCATATCATCGCATGACTCTACGTTTACTTTGATACGATCTTTATTATATCAATATTTGCGCATAAAAGCGTTTCCACCGACATTAATGGCGTAATTAATTTTACTGACACAAAAATATCCCACCTTGTATAGCGAATTTTGTTTCTCGACATTTTGAAAAGTTTACAGAAAATGTTTGTTTCCATCAGGCCTGTCATTTTTTTATCCGACATGGCATGAAAAGGTAGGATGGAAACCTGGTTAGAGAGTGATGCATAACCAAGAGGAAAACCGCTAATGCATAACCAAGTTTACATTTTACATTTTAGTCATTTAGCAGATGCTCTTATCCAGAGCGACTTACAGTTAGTGAATACATATTTTTTTTATACTGGCCCCACGTGGGAATCGAACCCACAACCCTGGCGTTGCAAACGCCATGCTCTATCAACTGAGCTACATCCCTGCCAGCCATTCCCTCCCCTACCCTGGATGACACTGGGCCAATTGTGCGCCGCCCCATGAGTCTCCCGGTCGCGGCCGGCTGCGACAGAGCAAGTTTACAAATTGCACCTTGTGTATTCTACTATTCTAACTCTCAAACAGTAAGTTGAGACACCGACTGAGTTCCTAAAACATTTTTAAAAAACCGAGTTTCTCATATGTAGCTACGGCCCCGATTACCTCTGTATCTGCAGGTCAAACTTGACAGACGTGTCCTGCTCTGAGAGCTGGTGAACGCTGAAGCGCAGACCGGCCAGCACCTGAAGACGACATCACACCACAACATCAGGATCACTGTGAGTCACTCTGATCAGAGTCACCTTTATTCACCCAAGTACACTCCACCAGGACCTGGTGACGTCTAGGTGTCTCAACACCGTCATGGAAATAAGACTCCCTGGAACAGGCATCTCTATTCAGGTCAACGGGACTGTCACCATCTTCGCTCTCCGTCCACTCACCTTAGTTCCTCCTTTCATGGGGTTCCCCAGATCACACACTACCACCCTGGTCTGGTTCTCGGTCTTATAGGCACAGGACAGTCTAGACAGTGTCTGGAAGGGACAAATACATTTGGGTTTTCTAAAAGGTTGACTGGTGCAATGCATCTGTTCCATCATCATAACATCACCGTTGTGTTGTTTTGGACAAACAAAACATGTCTCATTAGTATTTTCCCCACCAGGATTCCTTCAGAGAACCAATTCTAGTGGATAATGTCTATGTCAATCAAATGAGTAACTTAGGCACCATCCCTGTCCAGCACCCACCGGGGGAATACAGAGGAGGAACACAATGTAGACATGTATCATTACCATTACACTTCATGAGGGGAGTTTATACCTCACTGTTGCGTACGACTCCAGTGAAGTCGGCCTGGGGAGGAAGGAAGACATGTAGCTCTGCCTCGTACGCCCCCTCTCCTCTGTTCTCCGCTGTCACCTCCAGGGTCAAGGGGTTATCATCTCCTATGTAGATCTCCTTCTGGTCACTTGTGGTAGAAAGACAATTAATGGAAAAGATCTAGACTCGGCTAGAACAATGTCACTGATGCCGGATCCACACTTTCAGGCCAACCAGAACCACACTGTTCTGGTTCGGATATGTTCTCTTCTCATTGTACTTTCCAGTTCGGTTCCAACAACTATGGTGGATGTGTAAACGGGCCAGTACAGCTCGGCTAGCTATGTTAGGTTACATGAGATACTGAAGGAGGAGAACTCACCTCACTACAGACAGCTGGAGGTCTGGCTTGCAGATGTTGTCATCTCCACAGTCCAGTAGGATATGGGCCTGAAAAACATTGCCACAAGTAGACAGTTTGTTTACCCAACAAACTTAACCCATCCCTCACCACTCAACCAGTGGAGGCTCCTCAGAGGAGGAAGGGGAGGTCCATCCTACTCAGTGAATTTCATTAAAAATAGTGAAACATTAAAAAAGTTTTCATTTTTAGATAAAACTATACTAAATATATTAACATCACCAAATAACTGATTAAAACACACTGTTTTACAATGAAGGTCTACAGTAGCCTCAACAGCACTCTGTAGGGTAGCACCATGGTGTAGCCGGAGGACAGCTAGCTTCCGTCCTCCTCTTGGTACATTGACTTCAATACAAAACCTAGGAGGCTCATGGTTCTCACCCCATTCCATAGACTTTTATGACAACTTCCGGAGGCCTTCCACTAACCTATCAGAGCTCTAGCAGCATGAACTGACGTTGTCCACCCAATCAAAGGATCAGATAATTAATCTAGTACTGAAAGCATAAGCTACAGCTAGCTAGCACTGCAGTGCATAAAATGTGATGAGTAGTTGACTCAAAGACAGATAAAGACAACAGGTGAACAGTTGAAAAATTAATTTCTACCAAAATTAAGGAGAAGCAGCAGAGCGAGAGAGAGAGCTATATTTCGTTGTATTTTTTTTTCTTCTTAGTTTACCTTTCACTTACTTAGCTAATGCAGCTAATTTAGCTTACTCAACAACCTGACTCAAACAGAGAGGAATGCTATTGATGTTAGCTAGCTGGTTAAGGCTATCCAACACAGGAACTCTTCCAAATTAAGGTAAGCTTTTGGTTTTATTAATTTTTAGCCATGTAACTGCTAAACTGCTTGCTGTACACTGTACTGCGTGATTGTATACATGGATTTGATTGTGGGTTTAGTTCTACTTTGTTGACTATAAAGTTACTATGGTGATAATGATGTAGTGGTTAGCGGTTATGGTATGAAGGTTTGGCTTGGAGAGGTTAGCGGTTATGGTATGAAGGTTTGGCTTGGAGAGGTTAGCGGTTATGGTATGAAGGTTTGGCTTGGAGAGGTTAGTGGTTATGGTATGAAGGTTTGGCTTGGAGAGGTTAGCAGTTATGGTATAAAGGTTTGGCTTGGAGAGGTTAGCAGTTATGGTATGAAGGTTTGGCTTGGAGAGGTTAGCGGTTATGGTATGAAGGTTTGGCTTGGAGAGGTTAGTGGTTATGGTATGAAGGTTTGGCTTAGAGGTGTTTGCGCCTGGTCACATACAGCTGAAGGGAAAAGGTGAGCGGAGGAGACCGTGTAGATGTGACAAGGAATTACACAACGAGGAAAGTGATGACGCTGTTTGTATGTGGCTGCTATGAAAGTCAACTGTGTGTGCGGATGATCAGGGGTGTATTCATTCTGCTGATTCTGTTGCAAAATGTTTCTTAAACGGAAGCAAACGGAACAGAACGGGGAAGGACCTACCTGAATTTGTCCTGTTTGGACTAATGATTACACCCCAGATCAGCTAGATGAAGGCAAGAGTGTGCAAGGCGGTATTGAATGTGTCACTGTCTGTCACCTCTATTACTCCAATTTGTCTCTCGACATGAGCACCTACATTATAAACTTTAATTTGTAGGCTAGGTTGTAGCAACCTCATGATGGGTACAGGGCAAATTTCAGTATCATGTAGTAGCCTAAACCTATCGATGTTACATTGAGCTGGTTGAATGGAATATGAATGACAGTCATCCAATATGCTGTAATAGAAATAAGGCCATACTTATACATATAAAAATAAAAAATATCGTCCTCCCTAATCTTGAATGGCACCAACCGCCACTGAACTCAACATGTTACTTTATACCTGATCACAACAGTCAAGGTGCTTTACCTAAGGCTACGTCCCAAACGTTACCTAAGGCTACGTCCCAAACGTGACCTAAGGCTACGTCCCAAACGTTACCTAAGGCTACGTCCCAAACTTTACCTAAGGCTACGTCCCAAACGTTACCTAAGTCTACGTCCAAAATTGCACCCTATCCCTATTTGGCGCACTACCTTTGACCAGGACCCATAATGATCTGATTAAAAGTAGTGCACTATATAGGACATAAGGTGCCATTTGGGACGTAGCCTTAGGTCACGTTTGGGACGTAGCCTTAGGTAACGTTTGGGACGTAGCCTTAGGTAACGTTTGGGACGTAGCCTTAGGTAAAGTTTGGGACGTAGCCTTAGGTAAAGTTTGGGACGTAGCCTTAGGTCACGTTTGGGACGTAGCCTTAGGTCACGTTTGGGACGTAGCCTTAGGTAACGTTTGGGACGTAGCCTTAGGTAACGTTTGGGACGTAGCCTTAGGTAACGTTTGGGACGTAGCCTTAGGTAACGTTTGGGACGTAGCCTTAGGTAATACGTTTGGGAGCGAGCCTTAGGTAACGTTTGGGACGTAGCCTTAGGTAACGTTTGGGACGTAGCCTTAGGTAACGTTTGGGACGTAGCCTTAGCTAACGTTTGGGACGTAGCCTTAGGTAACGTTTGGGACGTAGCCTTTGGTAAAGCTTGGGACGTAGCCTTAGGTAAAGAGGTTTAGGTACCTGTTTGGAGATGTTGGTGGGGGTAGTCTGGTCCAGGATAGGCAGTAGGCCGGTCTTATCTGCAGCCTGCTGGTAGTCCAGAGTGAACTCCATGAACACAGAGATGGGGGTGATCTTGTCCCGGAACTCAGAGTCATCCTGCAGAGCAGAGAGTTCTGGTTTAGTAACTGGAGTTCGCACCACTTCTACACATAGAACGCTAGAGCAACAACAATCCATGAACACATGCACACTGCATACAGAATCTTGACAATGCCTAAAGTTAGAAGATGAAACTGTCTCCCAATTCCAAACCAATTCCTAGCCCCTACACACTTGTGGAGATCTGAAAACTGATTAGATGGCCATATTGTTTCCACCAGTTCTATACTCTCAGATCGTATGAACTAGGGGTCTGTTTGGGATGGTCTTTTCCTTTGGAGAACTCACTATGAGGAAGGCTTCCTGCTCCTCGCAGGCTGGTCCTCGGCCGTTGCTGACCGTCATGTTCTTGGCGTACCGGGACGTCTTGCTGTGGAGGAACATAACTCTCTTTGTCGCCCCCTTGTGTTTGAGTCTGTCCAACACCAGGTCAACATGGAACTCTGACAAGGACGCAGACAGACTGACAATGAGGCCATGACAAACTAGCTAACAGTCACTGAGAGATAGTTTTACAGTAACGACACCAGTGTGATATGAGCAATGCTTTCAGGGTAAATCATTCATTTCCAAAAGATGCACATCATGTCCAGATAAGATGGACAGATAGCACAAATATAGAGTTTACATCTCCACTGTAGACCAGCTGTAGGCTACTTATCGAAAACTCTCCTTTTTGACCACGAAACACAGCTATTTGTTCCTCTAGTTTCCTGTAACAGTAGCTATTAGAACAGGAAGACGTTTCTAGCTTCCTGTAACAGTAGCTATTAGAACAGGAAGACGTTTCTAGTTTCCTGTAACAGTAGCTATTAGAACAGGAAGATGTTTCTAGCTTCCTGTAACAGTAGCTATTAGAACAGGAAGACGTTTCTAGTTTCCTGTAACAGTAGCTATTAGAACAGGAAGACGTTTCTAGCTTCCTGTAACAGTAGCCATTAGAACAGGAAGACGTTTCTAGTTTCCTGTAACAGTAGCTATTAGAACAGGAAGACGTTTCTAGTTTCCTGTAACAGTAGCCATTAGAACAGGAAGACGTTTCTAGCTTCCTGTAACAGTAGCTATTAGAACAGGAAGACGTTTCTAGTTTCCTGTAACAGTAGCCATTAGAACAGGAAGACGTTTCTAGCTTCCTGTAACAGTAGCTATTAGAACAGGAAGACGTTTCTAGTTTCCTGTAACAGTAGCTATTAGAACAGGAAGATGTTTCTAGCTTCCTGTAACAGTAGCTATTAGAACAGGAAGACGTTTCTAGCTTCCTGTAACAGTAGCTATTAGAACAGGAAGACGTTTCTAGCTTCCTGTAACAGTAGCTATTAGAACAGGAAGACGTTTCTAGTTTCCTGTAACAGTAGCTATTAGAACAGGAAGACGTTTCTAGTTTCCTGTAACAGTAGCCATTAGAACAGGAAGACGTTTCTAGTTTCCTGTAACAGTAGCTATTAGAACAGGAAGACGTTTCTAGTTTCCTGTAACAGTAGCTATTAGAACAGGAAGATGTTTCTAGTTTCCTGTAACAGTAGCTATTAGAACAGATAGATGTTTCTAGCTTCCTGTAACAGTAGCTATTAGAACAGGAAGATGTTTCTAGCTTCCTGTAACAGTAGCTATTAGAACAGGAAGATGTTTCTAGTTTCCTGTAACAGTAGCTATTAGAACAGGAAGACGTTTCTAGTTTCCTGTAACAGTAGCCATTAGAACAGGAAGATGTTTCTAGCTTCCTGTAACAGTAGCCATTAGAACAGGAAGATGTTTCTAGCTTCCTGTAACAGTAGCTATTAGAACAGGAAGACGTTTCTAGTTTCCTGTAACAGTAGCTATTAGAACAGGAAGATGTTTCTAGCTTCCTGTAACAGTAGCTATTAGAACAGGAAGACGTTTCTAGCTTCCTGTAACAGTAGCCATTAGAACAGGAAGATGTTTCTAGCTTCCTGTAACAGTAGCTATTAGAACAGGAAGACGTTTCTAGCTTCCTGTAACAGTAGCTATTAGAACAGGAAGACGTTTCTAGTTTCCTGTAACAGTAGCTATTAGAACAGGAAGACGTTTCTAGCTTCCTGTAACAGTAGCTATTAGAACAGGAAGACGTTTCTAGCTTCCTGTAACAGTAGCTATTAGAACAGGAAGACGTTTCTAGCTTCCTGTAACAGTAGCTATTAGAACAGGAAGACGTTTCTAGTTTCCTGTAACAGTAGCTATTAGAACAGGAAGACGTTTCCAGCTTCCTGTAACAGTAGCTATTAGAACAGGAAGACGTTTCTAGCTTCCTGTAACAGTAGCTATTAGAACAGGAAGACGTTTCTAGTTTCCTGTAACAGTAGCTATTAGAACAGGAAGAGCGTTTCTAGCTTCCTGTAACAGTAGCTATTAGAACAGGGAAGACGTTTCTAGTTTCCTGTAACAGTAGCTATTAGAACAGGAAGACGTTTCTAGTTTCCTGTAACAGTAGCTATTAGAACAGGAAGACGTTTCTAGCTTCCTGTAACAGTAGCTATTAGAACAGGAAGACGTTTCTAGCTTCCTGTAACAGTAGCCATTAGAACAGGAAGACGTTTCTAGTTTCCTGTAACAGTAGCCATTAGAACAGGAAGACGTTTCTAGCTTCCTGTAACAGTAGCTATTAGAACAGGAAGACGTTTCTAGCTTCCTGTAACAGTAGCTATTAGAACAGGAAGACGTTTCTAGCTTCCTGTAACAGTAGCCATTAGAACAGGAAGACGTTTCTAGCTTCCTGTAACAGTAGCTATTAGAACAGGAAGACGTTTCTAGCTTCCTGTAACAGTAGCTATTAGAACAGGAAGACGTTTCTAGTTTCCTGTAACAGTAGCCATTAGAACAGGAAGATGTTTCTAGCTTCCTGTAACAGTAGCCATTAGAACAGGAAGACGTTTCTAGTTTCCTGTAACAGTAGCTATTAGAACAGGAAGACGTTTCTAGTTTCCTGTAACAGTAGCTATTAGAACAGGAAGACGTTTCTAGTTTCCTGTAACAGTAGCTATTAGAACAGGAAGACGTTTCTAGCTTCCTGTAACAGTAGCTATTAGAACAGGAAGACGTTTCTAGTTTCCTGTAACAGTAGCTATTAGAACAGGAAGACGTTTCTAGTTTCCTGTAACAGTAGCCATTAGAACAGGAAGATGTTTCTAGCTTCCTGTAACAGTAGCTATTAGAACAGGAAGACGTTTCTAGTTTCCTGTAACAGTAGCTATTAGAACAGGAAGACGTTTCTAGTTTCCTGTAACAGTAGCCATTAGAACAGGAAGACGTTTCTAGTTTCCTGTAACAGTAGCCATTAGAACAGGAAGACGTTTCTAGTTTCCTGTAACAGTAGCTATTAGAACAGGAAGACGTTTCTAGTTTCCTGTAACAGTAGCCATTAGAACAGGAAGATGTTTCTAGCTTCCTGTAACAGTAGCTATTAGAACAGGAAGACGTTTCTAGTTTCCTGTAACAGTAGCCATTAGAACAGGAAGACGTTTCTAGCTTCCTGTAACAGTAGCCATTAGAACAGGAAGACGTTTCTAGTTTCCTGTAACAGTAGCTATTAGAACAGGAAGACGTTTCTAGTTTCCTGTAACAGTAGCCATTAGAACAGGAAGACGTTTCTAGTTTCCTGTAACAGTAGCCATTAGAACAGGAAGACGTTTCTAGCTTCCTGTAACAGTAGCTATTAGAACAGGAAGACGTTTCTAGCTTCCTGTAACAGTAGCTATTAGAACAGGAAGACGTTTCTAGCTTCCTGTAACAGTAGCTATTAGAACAGGAAGATGTTTCTAGCTTCCTGTAACAGTAGCTATTAGAACAGGAAGACGTTTCTAGTTTCCTGCAACAGTAGCTATTAGAACAGGAAGACGTTTCTAGTTTCCTGTAACAGTAGCTATTAGAACAGGAAGACGTTTCTAGTTTCCTGTAACAGTAGCTATTAGAACAGGAAGATGTTTCTAGCTTCCTGTAACAGTAGCTATTAGAACAGGAAGACGTTTCTAGTTTCCTGTAACAGTAGCCATTAGAACAGGAAGACGTTTCTAGTTTCCTGTAACAGTAGCCATTAGAACAGGAAGACGTTTCTAGTTTCCTGTAACAGTAGCTATTAGAACAGGAAGACGTTTCTAGTTTCCTGTAACAGTAGCTATTAGAACAGGAAGACGTTTCTAGTTTCCTGTAACAGTAGCTATTAGAACAGGAAGACGTTTCTAGTTTCCTGTAACAGTAGCCATTAGAACAGGAAGACGTTTCTAGTTTCCTGTAACAGTAGCCATTAGAACAGGAAGACGTTTCTAGCTTCCTGTAACAGTAGCCATTAGAACAGGAAGACGTTTCTAGCTTCCTGTAACAGTAGCCATTAGAACAGGAAGACGTTTCTAGCTTCCTGTAACAGTAGCCATTAGAACAGGAAGACGTTTCTAGTTTCCTGTAACAGTAGCTATTAGAACAGGAAGACGTTTCTAGCTTCCTGTAACAGTAGCTATTAGAACAGGAAGACGTTTCTAGTTTCCTGTAACAGTAGCCATTAGAACAGGAAGATGTTTCTAGCTTCCTGTAACAGTAGCCATTAGAACAGGAAGACGTTTCTAGTTTCCTGTAACAGTAGCCATTAGAACAGGAAGATGTTTCTAGCTTCCTGTAACAGTAGCCATTAGAACAGGAAGACGTTTCTAGTTTCCTGTAACAGTAGCTATTAGAACAGGAAGACGTTTCTAGTTTCCTGTAACAGTAGCTATTAGAACAGGAAGATGTTTCTAGCTTCCTGTAACAGTAGCCATTAGAACAGGAAGACGTTTCTAGTTTCCTGTAACAGTAGCTATTAGAACAGGAAGACGTTTCTAGCTTCCTGTAACAGTAGCTATTAGAACAGGAAGATGTTTCTAGCTTCCTGTAACAGTAGCCATTAGAACAGGAAGACGTTTCTAGCTTCCTGTAACAGTAGCCATTAGAACAGGAAGACGTTTCTAGCTTCCTGCAACACTACCCATCAGATGGGAGTCAGCGGACATGAGCAGTAAAGTTCAAAAAGGCCCTGAGAGAAATAATTAATTGGGAGCGTCGTCTGTGGTCTCCCATGCAGCACTGGGTCCTATTCATTAGGAGAAAAAATAAAAACAGCGGGCGGGCGGGCGGGCGGGCGGGCGGGCAGGCAGGCGGGCAGGCAGGCAGGCAGACAGAGAGAGAGAGAGAGACAGGCAGACAGGCAGATAGACAGGCAGACAGGCAGACAGACAGGCAGACAGGCAGACAGACAGGCAGACAGGCAGAGCATGTTGCCATGTAGCGGATGCAACACCAGATGGAGGCCTTTAAAAACCTTACACCACACAGCAGGCCTGTCCTACTGGGAACTGAGCTGAGCTCAGACTGCTAGCCTGAAGCTATACTCTAACAGGCTGGGTAACAGGCTTAGTACAGCCAGACAGGATGTCTCTATACAGAGATAGAGGTGAGCTGTGGTTCTGTTGCCACTGTGTGTGTCCCCCCAAATGGCACCCTATTCCCTTTATAGTGCACTACTTTTAACCTGGGTCCATATGGCTTCGGTCAAAAGTAGTGCACTATGTAGGGAATAGGGTGCCATTTGGGACACTATTTTAGAGAAATAGAGGGAAAGACAGGTAGCAGTGTTTTGTGACCGTAAAGGAGAGTTCTCTGTAAGCACAGCTTGTGGACAGGGAAACGCTGTCAGGTAACACTTTGTCTAGAGTAGCGTTTGTTGCATTGCAGAGCCCCGTAGGGATCCAATGTAGTGTAAAGAAGTAGATATCTTTCAGATACTTACTCAGTGAGGCTGGGGCGCCTCTCCCACTCGCCTTAACACAGTACTTCACTTTGAAACTGAGGGGAGACACAATAAATATGGTCATATACTTGCATCTCAAAGGACGCAACTGAAAACAAATCAGATCCAACTCTAAAGCACTATAGCGTTCAATACGGGCTATAGTGTTCACTACGGGCTATAGCGTTCACTACGGGCTATAGTGTTCTCTACGGGCTATAGTGTTCACTACGGGCTATAGTGTTCTCTACGGGCTATAGTGTTCTCTACGGGCTATAGTGTTCTCTACGGGCTATAGTGTTCTCTACGGGCTATAGTGTTCACTACGGGCTATAGTGTTCACTACCGGCTATAGTGTTCACTACGGGCTATAGCGTTCACTACGGGCTATAGCGTTCTCTACGGGCTATAGTGTTCTCTACGGGCTATAGTGTTCACTACGGGCTATAGCGTTCACTACGGGCTATAGTGTTCACTACGGGCTATAGTGTTCACTACGGGCTATAGTGTTCACCTTGGGCTATAGTGTTCACTACGGGCTATAGTGTTCACTACGGGCTATAGCGTTCACTACGGGCTCGGGCTATAGTGTTCACTACCGGCTATAGTGTTCACTACGGGCTATAGTGTTCACTACGGGCTATAGTGTTCACTACGGGCTATAGTGTTCACTACGGGCTATAGTGTTCACTACCGGCTATAGTGTTCTCTACGGGCTATAGTGTTCACTACCGGCTATAGTGTTCACTACCGGCTATAGTGTTCACTACGGGCTATAGTGTTCACTACCGGCTATAGTGTTCACTACGGGCTATAGTGTTCACTACCGGTATAGTGTTCACTACCGGCTATAGTGTTCACTACGGGCTATAGTGTTCTCTACGGGCTATAGCGTTCACTACGGGCTATAGCGTTCACTACGGGCTATAGTGTTCACTACGGGCTATAGTGTTCACTACCGGCTATAGTGTTCACTACGGGCTATAGCGTTCACTACGGGCTATAGTGTTCACTACGGGCTATAGTGTTCACTACGGGCTATAGTGATCACTACGGGCTATAGTGTTCACTACGGGCTATAGTGTTCACTACGGGCTATAGCGTTCACTACGGGCTCGGGCTATAGTGTTCACTACGGGCTATAGTGTTCACTACGGGCTATAGTGTTCACTACGGGCTATAGTGTTCACTACGGGCTATAGCGTTCACTACGGGCTATAGTGTTCACTACGGGCTATAGTGTTCACTACGAGCTATAGCGTTCACTACGGGCTCGGGCTATAGCGTTCACTACGGGCTATAGCGTTCACTACGGGCTATAGCGTTCACTACGGGCTATAGTGTTCACTACGGGCTATAGTGTTCACTACGGGCTATAGTGTTCACTACGGGCTATAGTGTTCACTACGGGCTATAGTGTTCACTACGGGCTATAGTGTTCACTACGGGCTATAGTGTTCACTACGGGCTATAGTGTTCTCTACGGGCTATAGTGTTCACTACGGGCTATAGTGTTCACTACGGGCTATAGTGTTCACTACGGGCTATAGTGTTCTCTACGGGCTATAGTGTTCACTACCGGCTATAGTGTTCACTACGGGCTATAGTGTTCACTACGGGCTATAGTGTTCACTACGGACTATAGTGTTCACTACCGGCTATAGTGTTCACTACGGGCTATAGTGTTCACTACCGGCTATAGTGTTCACCTTGGGCTATAGTGTTCACTACGGGCTATAGTGTTCACTACGGGCTATAGTGTTCTCTACGGGCTATAGTGTTCACTACGGGCTATAGTGTTCACCTTGGGCTATAGTGTTCACTACGGGCTATAGTGTTCACTACGGGCTCGGGCTATAGTGTTCACTACGGGCTATAGTGTTCACTACGGGCTATAGTGTTCTCTACGGGCTATAGTGTTCACTACCGGCTATAGTGTTCACTACGGGCTATAGTGTTCACTACGGGCTATAGTGTTCACTACGGGCTATAGTGTTCACTACGGGCTATAGTGTTCACTATGGGCTATAGTGTTCACTACGGGCTATAGTGTTCACTACGGGCTATAGTGTTCACTACGGGCTATAGTGTTCACTACGGGCTATAGTGTTCACTACCGGCTATAGTGTTCACCTTGGGCTATAGTGTTCACTACGGGCTATAGTGTTCACTACGGGCTATAGTGTTCACTACGGGCTATAGTGTTCACTACGGGCTATAGTGTTCACTACGGGCTATAGTGTTCACTACGGGCTATAGTGTTCACTACGGGCTATAGTGTTCACCTTGGGCTATAGTGTTCACTACGGGCTATAGTGTTCACTACGGGCTATAGTGTTCACTACGGGCTATAGTGTTCACTACGGGCTATAGTGTTCTCTACGGGCTATAGTGTTCACTACGGGCTATAGTGTTCACTACGGGCTATAGTGTTCTCTACGGGCTATAGTGTTCACTACCGGCTATAGTGTTCACTACGGGCTATAGTGTTCACTACGGGCTATAGTGTTCACTACGGGCTATAGTGTTCACTACCGGCTATAGTGTTCACTACGGGCTATAGTGTTCACTACCGGCTATAGTGTTCACCTTGGGCTATAGTGTTCACTACGGGCTATAGTGTTCACTACGGGCTATAACGTTCACTACGGGCTATAGTGTTCACTACGGGCTCGGGCTATAGTGTTCACTACGGGCTATAGTGTTCACTACGGGCTATAGTGTTCTCTACGGGCTATAGCGTTCACTACGGGCTATAGCGTTCACTACGGGCTCGGGCTATAGTGTTCACTACGGGCTATAGTGTTCACTACGGGCTATAGTGTTCACTACGGGCTATAGTGTTCACTACGGGCTATAGCGTTCACTACGGGCTATAGTGTTCACTACGGGCTATAGTGTTCACTACGAGCTATAGCGTTCACTACGGGCTCGGGCTATAGCGTTCACTACGGGCTATAGCGTTCACTACGGGCTATAGCGTTCACTACGGGCTATAGTGTTCACTACGGGCTATAGTGTTCACTACCGGCTATAGTGTTCACTACCGGCTATAGTGTTCACTACGGGCTATAGTGTTCACTACGGGCTATAGTGTTCACTACGGGCTATAGTGTTCACTACGGGCTATAGTGTTCACTACCGGCTATAGTGTTCACTACGGGCTATAGTGTTCACTACGGGCTATAGTGTTCACTACGGGCTATAGTGTTCTCTACGGGCTATAGTGTTCTCTACGGGCTAGTGTTCACTACGGGCTATAGTGTTCTCTACGGGCTATAGTGTTCACTACGGGCTATAGTGTTCACTACGGGCTATAGTGTTCACTACGGGCTATAGTGTTCACTACGGGCTATAGTGTTCACTACGGGCTATAGTGTTCTCTACGGGCTATAGCGTTCACTACGGGCTATAGTGTTCTCTACGGGCTATAGTGTTCACTACGGGCTATAGTGTTCTCTACGGGCTATAGTGTTCTCTACGGGCTATAGTGTTCTCTACGGGCTATAGTGTTCTCTACGGGCTATAGTGTTCACTACGGGCTATAGTGTTCACTACCGGCTATAGTGTTCACTACGGGCTATAGCGTTCACTACGGGCTATAGCGTTCTCTACGGGCTATAGTGTTCTCTACGGGCTATAGTGTTCACTACGGGCTATAGCGTTCACTACGGGCTATAGTGTTCACTACGGGCTATAGTGTTCACCTTGGGCTATAGTGTTCACTACGGGCTATAGTGTTCACTACGGGCTATAGCGTTCACTACGGGCTCGGGCTATAGTGTTCACTACCGGCTATAGTGTTCACTACGGGCTATAGTGTTCACTACGGGCTATAGTGTTCACTACGGGCTATAGTGTTCACTACCGGCTATAGTGTTCTCTACGGGCTATAGTGTTCACTACCGGCTATAGTGTTCACTACCGGCTATAGTGTTCACTACGGGCTATAGTGTTCACTACCGGCTATAGTGTTCACTACGGGCTATAGTGTTCACTACCGGCTATAGTGTTCACTACCGGCTATAGTGTTCACTACGGGCTATAGAGTTCTCTACGGGCTATAGCGTTCACTACGGGCTATAGCGTTCACTACGGGCTATAGTGTTCACTACGGGCTATAGTGTTCACTACCGGCTATAGTGTTCTCTACGGGCTATAGCGTTCACTACGGGCTATAGTGTTCACTACGGGCTATAGTGTTCACTACGGGCTATAGTGATCACTACGGGCTATAGTGTTCACTACGGGCTATAGTGTTCACTACGGGCTATAGCGTTCACTACGGGCTCGGGCTATAGTGTTCACTACGGGTTATAGTGTTCACTACGGGCTATAGTGTTCACTACGGGCTATAGCGTTCACTACGGGCTATAGTGTTCACTACGGGCTATAGTGTTCACTACGGGCTATAGCGTTCACTACGGGCTCGGGCTATAGCGTTCACTACGGGCTATAGCGTTCACTACGGGCTATAGCGTTCACTACGGGCTATAGCGTTCACTACGGGCTATAGCGTTCACTACGGGCTATAGTGTTCACTACGGGCTATAGTGTTCACTACGGGCTATAGTGTTCACTACGGGCTATAGTGTTCACTACGGGCTATAGTGTTCACTACGGGCTATAGTGTTCACTACGGGCTATAGTGTTCTCTACGGGCTATAGTGTTCACTACGGGCTATAGTGTTCACTACGGGCTATAGTGTTCTCTACGGGCTATAGTGTTCACTACCGGCTATAGTGTTCACTACGGGCTATAGTGTTCACTACGGGCTATAGTGTTCACTACGGACTATAGTGTTCACTACCGGCTATAGTGTTCACTACGGGCTATAGTGTTCACTACCGGCTATAGTGTTCACCTTGGGCTATAGTGTTCACTACGGGCTATAGTGTTCACTACGGGCTATAGTGTTCTCTACGGGCTATAGTGTTCACTACGGGCTATAGTGTTCACCTTGGGCTATAGTGTTCACTACGGGCTATAGTGTTCACTACGGGCTCGGGCTATAGTGTTCACTACGGGCTATAGTTTTCACTACGGGCTATAGTGTTCTCTACGGGCTATAGTGTTCACTACCGGCTATAGTGTTCACTACGGGCTATAGTGTTCACTACGGGCTATAGTGTTCACTACGGGCTATAGTGTTCACTACGGGCTATAGTGTTCACTACGGGCTATAGTGTTCACTACGGGCTATAGTGTTCACTACGGGCTATAGTGTTCACTACCGGCTATAGTGTTCACTACGGGCTATAGTGTTCACTACGGGCTATAGTGTTCACTACGGGCTATAGTGTTCACTACGGGCTATAGTGTTCACTACGGGCTATAGTGTTCACTACGGGCTATAGTGTTCACTACGGGCTATAGTGTTCACTACGGGCTATAGTGTTCACTACGGGCTATAGTGTTCACCTTGGGCTATAGTGTTCACTACGGGCTATAGTGTTCACTACGGGCTATAGTGTTCACTACGGGCTATAGTGTTCACTACGGGCTATAGTGTTCACTACGGGCTATAGTGTTCTCTACGGGCTATAGTGTTCACTACGGGCTATAGTGTTCACTACGGGCTATAGTGTTCTCTACGGGCTATAGTGTTCACTACCGGCTATAGTGTTCACTACGGGCTATAGTGTTCACTACGGGCTATAGTGTTCACTACCGGCTATAGTGTTCACTACGGGCTATAGTGTTCACTACCGGCTATAGTGTTCACCTTGGGCTATAGTGTTCACTACGGGCTATAGTGTTCACTACGGGCTATAGCGTTCACTACGGGCTATAGTGTTCACTACGGGCTCGGGCTATAGTGTTCACTACGGGCTATAGTGTTCACTACGGGCTATAGTGTTCACTACGGGCTATAGTGTTCACTACCGGCTATAGTGTTCACTACCGGCTATAGTGTTCACTACGGGCTATAGTGTTCACTACGGGCTATAGTGTTCACTACGGGCTATAGTGTTCACTACGGGCTATAGTGTTCACTACGGGCTATAGTGTTCACTACGGGCTATAGTGTTCACTACGGGCTATAGTGTTCTCTACGGGCTATAGTGTTCTCTACGGGCTATAGTGTTCACTACGGGCTATAGTGTTCTCTACGGGCTATAGTGTTCACTACGGGCTATAGTGTTCACTACGGGCTATAGTGTTCACTACGGGCTATAGTGTTCACTACGGGCTATAGTGTTCACTACGGGCTATAGTGTTCTCTACGGGCTATAGTGTTCACTACGGGCTATAGTGTTCACTACGGGCTATAGTGTTCACTACCGGCTATAGTGTTCACTACCGGCTATAGTGTTCACTACCGGCTATAGTGTTCTCTACGGGCTATAGTGTTCACTACCGGCTATAGCGTTCACTACGGGCTATAGCGTTCACTACGGGCTATAGCGTTCACTACGGGCTATAGTGTTCACTACGGGCTATAGTGTTCACTACGGGCTATAGTGTTCACTACGGGCTATAGTGTTCACTACGGGCTATAGTGTTCACTACGGGCTATAGTGTTCACTACGGGCTATAGCGTTCACTACGGGCTATAGCGTTCACTACGGGCTATAGCGTTCACTACGGGCTATAGTGTTCACTACGGGCTATAGCGTTCACTACGGGCTATAGCGTTCACTACGGGCTATAGCGTTCACTACGGGCTATAGTGTTCACTACGGGCTATAGTGTTCACTACGGGCTATAGTGTTCTCTACGGGCTATAGTGTTCTCTACGGGCTATAGTGTTCACCTTGGGCTATAGTGTTCACTACGGGCTATAGTGTTCACTACGGGCTATAGTGTTCACTACGGGCTATAGTGTTCACTACGGGCTATAGTGTTCACCTTGGGCTATAGTGTTCACTACGGGCTATAGTGTTCACTACGGGCTATAGTGTTCTCTACGGGCTATAGTGTTCTCTACGGGCTATAGTGTTCACTACCGGCTATAGTGTTCACTACCGGCTATAGTGTTCTCTACGGGCTATAGTGTTCACTACGGGCTATAGTGTTCACTACGGGCTATAGTGTTCACTACGGGCTATAGTGTTCACTACGGGCTATAGTGTTCACTACCGGCTATAGTGTTCACTACGGGCTATAGCGTTCACTACCGGCTATAGTGTTCACTACGGGCTATAGTGTTCACTACCGGCTATAGTGTTCACTACCGGCTATAGTGTTCACTACCCGCTATAGTGTTCACTACCGGCTATAGTGTTCACTACGGGCTATAGTGTTCACTACGGGCTATAGCGTTCACTACGGGCTATAGTGTTCACCTTGGGCTATAGTGTTCACTACGGGCTATAGTGTTCTCTACGGGCTATAGTGTTCACTACGGGCTATAGTGTTCACTACGGGCTATAGTGTTCTCTACGGGCTATAGTGTTCACTACGGGCTATAGTGTTCACTACGGGCTATAGTGTTCACTACCGGCTATAGTGTTCGCTACGGGCTATAGTGTTCACTACGGGCTATAGTGTTCACTACGGGCTATAGTGTTCACTACGGGCTATAGTGTTCACTACGGGCTATAGTGTTCACTACGGGCTATAGTGTTCACTACGGGCTATAGTGTTCACTACGGGCTATAGTGTTCTCTACGGGCTATAGTGTTCACTACGGGCTATAGTGTTCACTACGGGCTATAGTGTTCTCTACGGGCTATAGTGTTCACTACGGGCTATAGTGTTCACTACGGGCTATAGTGTTCACTACGGGCTATAGTGTTCACTACCGGCTATAGTGTTCACTACGGGCTATAGCGTTCACTACGGGCTATAGTGTTCACTACCGGCTATAGTGTTCACTACGGGCTATAGTGTTCACTACGGGCTATAGTGTTCTCTACGGTTCTCAAGACAAGCATACAGCACCACATGGTAGATACTAGCTAAACATGTTGCATGGTCTTACGTGTTACAAATATGCAGTCAGCACAAAGGAAGAACAAGAGCATGCCATATTAACATATAGTTCTTCTAAAACAAAGGCTTGCTAAGGTAGATTTCTAATATACTATGTGGACAATCACTGTAGTCAATGAAGATTCCCCCCATTTTCATTACATTTTGGCTCCTCAATGCCGTCCGTGATATGGACCATGCATCACACACACAGACACACCATATTTTCTGAAAACTAGAAAGTGAAAATCGCTGTGTCACTCACCAGGACACTGGTGTGTCATGGTCAGGCAGTTTGCAGTTCCTATCCTCCGGGTTGAGGATCTGCGGGCTGATGTCCAGGGTGGCGTTAACACTGATGACCGGCCGGGCCCTGGGGATCAAAGGTCAGACCATAAACAGAGCAGTGAGCACAGCGCGACCTCAGACAAAGGAAAGCTTCCATAAAGACTGCATTCCAAATGGCACCATATTCCCTATATAGTGCACTATGTGTAAGGAATAGGGTGTAAGGAAGCCTGAAGCTATAATCTAACAGGCTGCACTGCTAGCCCGAAGCTATAATCTAGCAGGCTGCACTGCTAGCCCGAAGCTATAATCTAGCAGGCTGCACTGCTAGCCCGAAGCTATAATCTAACAGGCTGCACTGCTAGCCCAAAGCTATAATCTAACAGGCTGCACTGCTAGCCTGAAGCTATAATCTAACAGGCTGCACTGCTAGCCCGAAGCTATAATCTAACAGGCTGCACTGCTAGCCCAAAATTATAATCTAACATTTTTTTATTTTAAATTTTAGCCATTTTATCAGACGTTCTTATCCAGAGCGACTTCCAATTAGTGAGTGCATACATGTTTCATACTGTTACAGACTGCTTAACAAGCTCAGTACACCCAGACAGGATTTCTCTGAGCTGTGGTTCTGTAGCCACTCTGTCCCCCAAATTGCACCCTATTCCCTATATACTGCACTACTTTTAACCAGGGTCCATATGGCTCTGGTCAAAATGTGTGCAATATATAGGGAATAGGGTGCAATTTGGGACACAGCATAAGACTAAGGTCGAAAGGTGTTGCCGTCTTCTTTCCTGTTTTGGAAGACTTCTAAAAGCACAGGGGGGGTCTATCCTCACAGCCAGCCAAGCCAACTCACTGACCTATAATGTGGGTTAGCATTGCTGTCCCAAGGACCATCGGTCACGACCACAGGAAGAGTTTAGCTATCGGATCAATTCACTGGTTGATACAATAGAGTTGTACAGCAATGCATGTCAAATCTATATTTACATTTTTTACATTTACGTCATTTAGCAAACGCTCTTATCCAGAGCGACTTACATTATTTTTTTTTATACCCCCGTGGGAATCGAACCCACAACCCTGGCGTTGCAAACGCCATGCTCTACCAACTGAGCTACATCCCTGCCGGCCATTCCCTCCCCTACCCTAGACGACGCTGGGCCAATTGTGCGCCGCCCCATTGGTCTCCCGGTCACGGCCGGCTACGACAGAGCCTGGATTCGAACCAGGATCTCTAGTGGCACAGCTAGCACTGCGATGCAGTGCCTTAGACCACTGCGC
The DNA here is from genome assembly GCF_020615455.1 of Coregonus clupeaformis. Taxonomy (NCBI): domain Eukaryota; kingdom Metazoa; phylum Chordata; class Actinopteri; order Salmoniformes; family Salmonidae; genus Coregonus; species Coregonus clupeaformis. Next base: position 56,864,916 of record NC_059214.1, on the reverse strand, counting down.
CACTCGGGAGTCGAGTTAATGGGTGCATGTTTAATAGTAACTGGAATAAGCAATTTCATAAATTTGCAGGCACCCAGAATCCTCTGGCTAAGTTTAACCAAACCCTGACGAATCTAAACGCAGAAGAGAGACAGATTAGATACTGTACCGCCTGTGTTGTGAAGTGAGCTGTCTATATAATATGGGTAACCGTAGAGGCAGTTACAACGTTCACGTTTAAATGAGAAGCCACTAACTAAGGCTTCATGTTCCACCAATGGCATATAGACCACTACTTTAGATTAATATATAAAACACCTGGGATGGTTTAGGATCATAAAGCACGGTACATTGTGGAACATCAAAGAAAGGAAACCACAGCACTACTGCACCTGTATAGAACGGCTTTGTCTGTACCTGTATAGAACGGCTTTGTCTGCACCAAATACACCGACTATTAAGTCTGTGGTGGAGAGACAGAAGAGAGAGAGAGAGGGGAGAGAGAGGAGAGAGAGAGAGGAGAGAGAGAGAGGGGGAGAGAGGGGGGAGAGAGGGGGGAGAGAGAGAGAGAGAGAGATGGGGGAGAGAGAGAGAGAGAGAGAGAGAGAGAGAGAGAGAGAGGAGAGAGAGAGAGGGGAGGAGAGGGGGAGAGAGGGGGAGAGAGAGAGAGAGAGAGAGATAGGGAAGAGAGGGGGGGAGAGAGGAGAGAGAGAGAGAGAGAGAGAGGGAGAGAGGAGAGAGGAGAGAGGAGAGAGAGGGGGGGGGGAGAGGGGAGAGAGAGGAGAGAGAGAGGGGGGAGAGAGGGGAGAGAGGGGGGAGAGAGGGGGAGAGAGGGGAGAGAGAGGAGAGAGGAGAGAGAGGGGAGAGAGAGGGGAGAGGTGGAAAGAAAGACGTCAGTATAATGCCAGCAGCCCGGTAATAGCCGCAGTCAAATCCTTTATGTTTTAGTTTTTTGCCAATCAAGGGCCAATCTGTAAGCATTCAGTCACCACAAACCCAGAAATATACTATCAGAACTCCCCTAACTTAACCTGGGTATCCATTCTAGTATGAAACTACCTGGGTATCCATTCTAGTATGAAACTACCTGGGTATCCATTCTAGTATGAAACTACCTGAGTATCTATTCTAGTATCATAATAGCTGGGTATTCGTTCTAGTATAAAACTACCTGGGTATCCGTTCTGGTCAATATCGGTGGCTCCGTGTAGGGAGTATCCAAAGCTGGGGGGCATGTAAGAGGAGGCCCACCTCCCCTCTAGGACCTGGGAAGGCACTGGGTCAGGCCCTGCCGCCCTCCCATTGTGGATGTACACTAGGCCGCGGTGCTTCGGCCCGCCGTAGGGTGCAGCTATGGCAATGTCTGGAACAGAGAAACATTACAGGAAGAGGGAGTTCATCAACAACCCTTAAAATGGTGGTTTGGTCATTGTCTTCAAACCAGGGAATCTCCCTGAGTTGCATGACTGGTATAGGAGCCTAGGAAGCAATCCTGTTCTGGTGGACACTCTGCTTACTTCCTCCTGAATCCCGTATTCCTCCAACCAGGATTTCTGAAAAACCTGGGAACTTTGGGAAAGTTTAGAGAATTTTGCAACTCTAGTGAGCATTATGAGTTTGTAAGAACCATGCAGACGGTTGTCTCAGAGGCTCCATTTCCATCCGTAATGTTAAGACCTCATACGTACCGTTAAGGCCTCATACGTACCGTTAAGGCCTCATACCGTTAAGGCCTCATACGTACCGTTAAGACCTCATACTGTTAAGGCCTCATACGTACCGTTAAGGCCTCATACGTACCGTTAAGGCCTCATACGTACCGTTAAGGCCTCATACCATTAGGACCTCATACATACCTTTAAGACCTCATACGTACCATTGAAGCCGTCCATATCCAGGTCTTCCAGTGCGGCTATAGAACTGCCGAAGCGTGAGTAGATCTCCGTTCCACTCAGTGTGACGGGGGTGTGGAAGGAGAACCCTCCCTTCCCCAGGAACACAGACACCTGGCCCACCTCCCGCAGCTTCCCATCACTGCCACGCTCCATGAACAGAGGGGCCCCCACAAACAGATCCACTAGCCTGAGGAGAGACACCATTAGGGTTTATACTACAGATCCACCAGCCTGAGGAGAGACACCATTAGGGTTTATACTACAGATCCACCAGCCTGAGGAGAGACACCATTAGGGTTTATACTACAGATCCACCAGCCTGAGGAGAGACACCATTAGGGTTTATACTACAGATCCACCAGCCTGAGGAGAGACATCATTAGGGTTTATACTACAGATCCACCAGCCTGAGGAGAGACACCATTAGGGTTTATACTACAGATCCACCAGCCTGAGGAGAGACATCATTAGGGTTTATACTACAGATCCACCAGCCTGAGGAGAGACACCATTAGGGTTTATACTACAGATCCACCAGCCTGAGGAGAGACACCATTAGGGTTTATACTACAGATCCACCAGCCTGAGGAGAGACACCATTAGGGTTTATACTACAGATCCACCAGCCTGAGGAGAGACACCATTAGGGTTTATACTACAGATCCACCAGCCTGAGGAGAGACACCATTAGGGTTTATACTACAGATCCACCAGCCTGAGGAGAGACACCATTAGGGTTTATACTACAGATCCACCAGCCTGAGGAGAGACACCATTAGGGTATATACTACAGATCCACTAGCCTGAGGAGAGACACCATTAGGGTTTATACTACAGATCCACCAGCCTGAGGAGAGACACCATTAGGGTTTATACTACAGATCCACCAGCCTGAGGAGAGACACCATTAGGGTTTATACTACAGATCCACCAGCCTGAGGAGAGACACCATTAGGGTTTATACTACAGATCCACCAGCCTGAGGAGAGACACCATTAGGGTTTATACTACAGATCCACCAGCCTGAGGAGAGACACCATTAGGGTTTATACTACAGATCCACCAGCCTGAGGAGAGACACCATTAGGGTTTATACTACAGATCCACCAGCCTGAGGAGAGACACCATTAGGGTTTATACTACATATCCACCAGCCTGAGGAGAGACACCATTAGGGTTTATACTACAGATCCACCAGCCTGAGGAGAGACACCATTAGGGTTTATACTACAGATCCACCAGCCTGAGGAGAGACACCATTAGGGTTTATACTACAGATCCACCAGCCTGAGGAGAGACACCATTAGGGTTTATACTACAGATCCACCAGCCTGAGGAGAGACATCATTAGGGTTTATACTACAGATCCACCAGCCTGAGGAGAGACACCATTAGGGTTTATACTACAGATCCACCAGCCTGAGGAGAGACATCATTAGGGTTTATACTACAGATCCACCAGCCTGAGGAGAGACACCATTAGGGTTTATACTACAGATCCACCAGCCTGAGGAGAGACACCATTAGGGTTTATACTACAGATCCACCAGCCTGAGGAGAGACACCATTAGGGTTTATACTACAGATCCACCAGCCTGAGGAGAGACATCATTAGGGTTTATACTACAGATCCACCAGCCTGAGGAGAGACACCATTAGGGTTTATACTACAGATCCACCAGCCTGAGGAGAGACACCATTAGGGTTTATACTACAGAAGACAAACGTACAATAGTGGAAAGACGTGGACTACTAATTAATGGTAAAAAGACGTGGACTACTAATTAATGGTAAAAAGACGTGGACTACTAATTAATGGTAAAAAGACGTGGACTACTAATTAATGGTAAAAAGACGTGGACTACTAATTAATGGTAAAAAGACGTGGACTACTAATTAATGGTAAAAAGACGTGGACTACTAATTAATGGTAAAAAGACGTGGACTACTAATTCATGGTAAAAAGACGTGGACTACTAATTAATGGTAAAAAGACGTGGACTACTAATTCATGGTAAAAAGACATGGACTACTAATTCATGGTAAAAAGACGTGGACTACTAATTAATGGTAAAAAGACGTGGACTACTAATGAATGGTAAAAAGACGTGGACTACTAATTAATGGTAAAAAGACGTGGACTACTAATTCATGGTAAAAAGACGTGGACTACTAATTCATGGTAAAAAGACGTGGACTACTAATTAATGGTAAAAAGACGTGGACTACTAATTAATGGTAAAAAGACGTGGACTACTAATTAATGGTAAAAAGACGTGGACTACTAATTCATGGTAAAAAGACGTGGACTACTAATTCATGGTAAAAAGACGTGGACTACTAATTAATGGTAAAAAGACGTGGACTACTAATTAATGATAAAAAGACGTGGACTACTAATTCATGGTATTTTGTAGCACTAAAAATAACACAGCGATACAGTTGAAGTCGGAAGTTTACATACAGTTTTTCACAATTCCTGACATTTAATCCTAGTAAAAACTCCCTGTCTTAGGTCAGTTAGGATCACCACTTTATTTTAAGAATGTGAAATGTCAGAATAATAGTAGAGAGAATGATTTATTTCAGGTTTTATTTCTTTCATCACATTCCCAGTGGGTCAGAAGTTTACATACACTCAATTAGTATTTGGTAGCATTGCCTTTATAACTTGGGTCAAACGTTTTGGGTAGTCTTCCACAAGCTTCCCACAATAAGTTGGGTGAATTTTGGCTCATTCCACCTGACAGAGCTGGTGTAACTGAGTCAGGTTTGTAGGCCTCCTTGCTCGCACACGCTTTTTCAGTTCTGCCCACACATTTTCTATAGGATTGAGGTCAGGGCTTTGTGATGGCCACTCCAATACCTTGACTTTGTTGTCCTTAAGCCATTTTGCCACAACTTTGGAAGTATGCTTGGGGTCATTGTCCATTTGGAAGACCCATTTGCGACCAAGCTTTAACTTCCTGACTGATGTCTTGAGATGTTGCTTCAATATATCCACATAATTTTCCTTCCTCATGATGCCATCTATTTTGTGAAGTGCACCAGTCCCTCCTGCAGCAAAGCACCCCCACAGCATGATGCTGCCATCCCCGTGCTTCAAGGTTGGGATGGTGTTCTTCGGCTTGCAAGCATCCCCTTTTTCCTCCAAACATAACAATGGTCATTATGGCCAAACAGTTCTATTTTTGTTTCATCAGACTAGAGGACATTTCTCCAAAAAGTACGATCTTTGTCCCCATGTGCAGTTGCAAACCGTAGACTGGCTTTTTAATGGCGGTTTTGGAGCCGTGGCTTCTTCCTTGCTGAGCGGCCTTTCAGGTTATGTCGATATAGGACTCGTTTTACTGTGGATATAGATACTTTGGTACCTGTTTCCTCCAGCATCTTCACAAGGTCCTTTGCTGTTGTTCTGGGATTGATTTGCACTTTTCGCACCAAAGTACGTTCATCTCTAGGAGACAGAACGCTTCTCCTTCCTGAGCGGTATGACGGCTGCATAGTCCCATGGTGTTTATACTTGCGTACTATTGTTTGTACAGATGAACGTGGTACCTTCAGGCGTTTGGAAATTGCTCCCAAGGATGAACCAGACTTGTGGAGGTCTACCATTTCTTTTCTGAGGTCTTGGCTGATTTCTTTTGATTTTCCCATGATGTCAAGCAAAGAGGCACTGAGTTTGAAGGTAGGCCTTGAAATACATCCACAGGTACACCTCCAATTGACTCAAATTATGTCAATTAGCCTATCAGAAGCTTCTAAAGCCATTACATTATTTTCTGGAATTTTCCAAGCTGTTTAAATGCACAGTCAACTTAGTGTATGTAAATTTCTGACCCACTGGAATTGTGATACAGTGAATTATAAGTGAAATAATCTGTCTGTAAACAATTGTTGGAAAAATTACTTGTGTCATGCACAAAGTAGATGTCCTAACCGATTTGCCAAACTATAGTTTGTTAACAAGAAATATGTGGAGTGGTTGAAAAACCAGTTTTAATGACTCCAACCTCAGTGTATGTAAACTTCCGACCTCAACTGTATGTGCTTTAGAAGGCTCAGGCAGAGATGGACATTTCTCTGAGATAAAAGGTACCTTAGAAGTGCCCTAATGAATACAACCCTGATAGACTGTAAAGGTGGTCATTGCCTATTGAGATAGCTCCCACGTCCCAAAGGGCACCCCATTGCCCTAAATAGTAAACTACGTTTGACCAGGGCCTTCCATAGGGCTAAATAGGGGAGTGGGTTCCATTGGGGATGCATCTAGAGTCAAGGGATATGGCAGTCAGTTATGTAAGCAATAAGGCACGCGAGGCAGCGCTGTTTCATGAATACAGTCACAGGTAAATGGTGTTGCTCGGCCCGGTGTGTTAGTGGAGGCCCAGTCAACCCATTTACCTGTGACTGTATTCATGATACAGGGGGCGGCAGGTAGCTTAGTGGTTAAGAGCGTTGTGCCAGGGACCGAAAGGTCGCTGGTTCTAATCCCCGAGCCGCCTAGGTGAAAAGTTTGTCGATGTGCCCTTGAGCAAGGCACTTAACCCTAATTTCTCATGTAAGTCGCTCTGGATAAGAGCGTCTGCTAAAATGTACTAAAAATACAGCACTGCCTTACAGCTTTGATAAAACTGTTACCAACATAATATAACAATGAAGTCCATATTTTCATTAAAACGTTATTTTGGTCAATTCATACAATTTAATTATTCCACAAGAAGATATAGTCCGGACAAAAATGTGGTTGTTAGTTATTTTGGTCATGCTTTGTTGCTACAGACACGACCCAGCCGTTAAATCTTTTTACATAGTTGCTATACAAAAAGGACTTGTCCGTTCTAAACAAAATCAAATGGTTGCTATGCAGGCTGGATAACGCTCGTCACTTTCTAGCTAGCTAGCCAACTTCAGCTAACTCCGTCACGTCAAACATTGAACCTGGAACGACATGTACACTAGCTGCATTTTAGTTTGTTAGTGATTTTTTTTTTCTTCTATTGGCTTTTACTTGGATATGTACACGACAATGACGTTGATGTGGGATTTCGACTGGCTCAGAAAAAGTTATCCTCTCTTCTGGGCACCTTTCACTCTCTATGGTACAGAGATCAACATTTAAAAGTGAAACATTGTTTCCGAGGTTGGACAGGCAGACAGCGAGGATTATGTTAACAACCCCCCCCGTACCAAACGAAATGCTAGACTGGAAGCAAGGGGAAATAATGTATTGGGATAAATACAAGAGATGATTCAGACATGGCGGCGCAGTGATCATTTTCAGATGGAACTGTTAGCAGGCTGTGACGGACAATACAGCACGGCTTGGAGCTGCTTGTCCAATCAGCATTCAACATCATCACTTACCCATCGTTATTGAGGTCGGTGGCTGCCACAGAATGGCCGAAGTAGGCAGCCATCTGAGGAAAAACAGGCAGAGAGAAATGCAATGAGTCCTTGGATCTTCCAGAGGTCATGTCGCCCTACTCACTAGTCCTCCATTAGAGACCATATGGATGACTACAGCCCCATACAGGGACAGACTCCTCCTAGTTTACATCATGTATAGAACAGTGAGTCTTCAATGAGTGCATCTAAAAACAGAACTGGCTACAAAGTAGCACAGAGAGTAGCTATATCTGAGATCTGCTTATTCTTCACTGTCTGTGTGTGTGTGTGTGTGTGTGTGTGTGTGTGTCTCTGTGTGTCTGTCTGTGTGTGGGTAGAACAGATTCCAGGAGGAACCCTCAAAACAAAAGCATATCAATTATGTCAGCATTTCTATCGTCAGCACACACACACACACACACACACACACACACACACGCATGTACCACGCACACTGTTTCATGGTTTACAGGGAGATCAGAGGAGAAGAGTCTGGAGATGTATAGGCTGTTCACGTGTGTGTGTGTGTGTGTGTGTGTGTGTGTGTGTGTGTGTGTGTGTGTGTGTGTGTGTGTGTGTGTGTGTGTGTGTGAGAGGATGGGGGACGTGGTCCTGAATAGACTCAACACTGTGACTTAGAGGTCTTCACGGATCTACCTGTACTCGAGAGGGTTCGGATCCAGAATTCTAAATAATGTTACGGGTCTGGGTCCTATCTGATATGATTGTCATGGGTCTCGGGTATGTGTACAGATCCGAACGCGACAGCTGCCGTAGAGAGAGAGAGAGAGAGACAGAGAGAGACGAGAGAGAGAGAGAGACAGAGAGAGACGAGAGAGAGAGAGAGAGAGAGAGAGAGAGACAGAGACAGAGAGAGAGAGAGAGACAGAGAGAGAGAGACAGAGAGAGAGAGAGAGAGAGAGAGAGAGAGAGAGAGAGAGAGAGAGAGAGAGAGAGAGAGAGAGAGAGAGAGAGAGAGAGAGAGAGAGAGAGAGAGAGAGAGACGTTTTATCATTGATGCTGCTGCTCTTGCTTTCCACCAGAGTGGAGCGTGGCGCGCGCAACATGTTGTTGGCCAATCATAAGTCATCAAAGCGCGCGCAACATGTTGTTGGCCAATCATAAGTCATCAAAGCGGCAATAAGCTACAGTCATAGAGCCTCGCTCCGTGTGTGGCAAAAGTTAGGAGATCTATGATCAATGGAAGATGGAATTAAAATGACGGAATTAAAAATTAAAAGGAGAAGGACAGGCTACAACGACCAAGAGCCAAAAGGTAGGCTGCTACTTTATATTCTGAATGGAGTTGATGTTTGTAACTGTAGGATGAGAAAGCACATGCACTGCAGCCTCAATTAGCCTAGCTAGTTAATGTTAGCTAGCTTCTCCTGTTTTGATGCAGTCAAGACAAGTACTATGTAATCATATTGGATGATAAATCACCTAGCTATGGCAGCTATTAGCCTACTATAGCGCGAGTCGGCTTGGTTGGTTGCTGTCTCTCATCTCTCCCTCCCTGTACAGCCCCTCCCTCGCCTGCTAGAGCGACACCTCTCTCCTTCAACTCGCGCTTTATCAGCTCTGGTTAATAAATTAGCGTAAAAAAAATGACTTTTCTGCTGTGTAAAAAGTGCCAGCTGCAGGTCAGTAATTTGTAAAGGTCAACATGACAGTCCATGGTCAGATTACTCTCTGATCTGTTTCTCTCAAGGCTCAAGGCTTGTTCTCTGTAAAATCCCAGGCATCCGTCCTAATGCTAAAAACATCCCAAAAACACACTATTGGGAATAGTGGGAAGATGTTTTCTTGTTTTTGCTAAGGCATTGAACCGGAGTGTCAAAGAGAACAGAAATATTAACACAAAATCCCTTCTGTTGAACCGACATGCTGTAGCCAGTGAGAGATCTCAGCGGTGTAGATCTCCACATCTTGAGGTTAACATGCTGTAGCCAGTGAGAGATCTCAGCGGTGTAGATCTCCACATCTTGAGGTTAACATGCTGTAGCCAGTGAGAGATCTCAGCGGTGTAGATCTCCACATCTTGAGGTTAACATGCTGTAGCCAGTGAGAGATCTCAGCGGTGTAGATCTCCACATCTTGAGGTTAACATGCTGTAGCCAGTGAGAGATCTCAGCGGTGTAGATCTCCACATCTTGAGGTTAACATGCTGTAGCCAGTGAGAGATCTCAGTGGTGTGGATCTCCACATCTTGAGGTTAACATGCTGTAGCAAGTGTCCTCCTATTCTCTCTCTTCCCCTCTTTCTACTCTCCCTCCTCTGCTTTGACATCTTTCTGCTTCCAGTGCTGTGAATGTCTTCCAGTGCTGTGAATGTCTTCCAGTGCTGTGAATGTCTTCCAGTGCTGTAAATGGCTTCCAGATGTGAACTCAGGCTCAATAACAAATACCAGGATGACACTGTTGACCACAGAGGGACATGAAGCAGTGGTCCACTGTGGGCGGGATACGACAAGGCATCTCTTCAGGTCTCTCTCCAGACTCGTACAGCGGCTGTGAGAAGAGACCAGCATCCCTTATGACGTGCGTGGCTAAGATGGCGGAACCTGGTTGGACAGAGCGTTGTGCCATGCAGGGGAATGTAGAGAAATGTTTGACACTTTGACACAGAGTAAAACCACTGCCATAGCTTACCTGCGTTCCTGTGAAGTTCAGCATTGACTCCATGTTCCTCCCATTGAAGATGTTCACCTGCATGGCAAGACTCCATTAAACTGACTGAGTTAGATTTTCTACCAAGATTTACACTCTACATAATAGTAATAGTTAGCCCAGTCATCCAGTCCTTGTGTGCTTTAGCCAAGATAGTGACACATACAACATAGTACAGGATTAATGAAGGTCAAAATAGTTATACAGTGCTTGTATCTATAAGCTCATAATACTTACATAGCCCAGAGCTTTGTCTCCCCTGGGTACCCCAGTAATGTAATCTGTACAACAGAACAGAAATAACAGCAATCACTTACAATGTTAGAATTAGATCACCATTGAACTGTTCTATATAGAATGTTAGAATGAGACCCCCATTAAGCTGTTCTATATAGAATGTTAGAATGAGATCACCATTAAGCTGTTCTATATAGAATGTTAGAATGAGACCACCATTGAACTGTTCTATATAGAATGTTAGAATGAGACCACCATTAAGCTGTTCTATATAGAATGTTAGAATGAGACCCCCATTAAGCTGTTCTATATAGAATGTTAGAATGAGATCACCATTGAACTGTTCTATATAGAATGTTAGAATGAGACCCCCATTAAGCTGTTCTATATAGAATGTTAGAATGAGACCCCCATTAAGCTGTTCTATATAGAATGTTAGAATGAGACCACCATTGAACTGTTCTATATAGAATGTTAGAATGAGACCACCATTGAACTGTTCTATATAGAATGTTAGAATGAGACCACCATTAAGCTGTTCTATATATAAAATGTAAGAATGAGACCACCATTGAACTGTTCTATATAGAATGTTAGAATGAGACCACCATTGAACTGTTCTATATAGAATGTTAGAATGAGACCACCATTAAGCTGTTCTATATAGAATGTTAGAATGAGACCCCCATTAAGCTGTTCTATATAGAATGTTAGAATGAGACCCCCATTAAGCTGTTCTATATATAAAATGTAAGAATGAGACCACCATTAAGCTGTTCTATATAGAATGTTAGAATGAGACCACCATTAAGCTGTTCTATATAGAATGTTAGAATGAGACCACCATTAAGCTGTTCTATATAGAATGTTAGAATGAGACCACCATTAAGCTGTTCTATATAGAATGTTAGAATGAGACCCCCATTAAGCTGTTCTATATAGAATGTTAGAATGAGACCCCCATTAAGCTGTTCTATATAGAATGTTAGAATGAGACCACCATTGAACTGTTCTATATAGAATGTTAGAATGAGACCCCAATTAAGCTGTTCTATATAGAATGTTAGAATGAGACCACCATTAAGCTGTTCTATATAGAATGTTAGAATGAGACCACCATTAAGCTGTTCTATATAGAATGTTAGAATGAGACCACCATTAAGCTGTTCTATATAGAATGTTAGAATGAGACCACCATTAAGCTGTTCTATATAGAACATTAGAATGAGACCACCATTAAGCTGTTCTATATAGAATGTTAGAATGAGACCACCATTAAGCTGTTCTATATAGAATGTTAGAATGAGACCACCATTAAGCTGTTAGAATGAGACCACCATTAAGCTGTTCTATATATAATGTTAGAATGAGACCACCATTAAGCTGTTCTATATAGAATGTTAGAATGAGACCACCATTAAGCTGTTCTATATAGAATGTTAGAATGAGACCACCATTAAGCTGTTCTATATAGAATGTTAGAATGAGACCCCCATTAAGCTGTTCTATATAGAATGTTAGAATGAGACCCCCATTAAGCTGTTCTATATAGAATGTTAGAATGAGACCACCATTAAGCTGTTCTATATAGAATGTTAGAATGAGACCACCATTAAGCTGCTCTATATAGAATGTTAGAATGAGACACCCATTAAGCTGTTCTATATAGAATGTTAGAATGAGACCCCCATTAAGCTGTTCTATATAGAATGTTAGAATGAGACCCCCATTAAGCTGTTCTATATAGAATGTTAGAATGAGACCACCATTGAACTGTTCTATATAGAATGTTAGAATGAGACCACCATTGAACTGTTCTATATAGAATGTTAGAATGAGACCACCATTAAGCTGTTCTATATAGAATGTTAGAATGAGACCCCCATTAAGCTGTTCTATATAGAATGTTAGAATGAGACCACCATTAAGCTGTTCTATATAGAATGTTAGAATGAGACCACCATTAAGCTGTTCTATATAGAATGTTAGAATGAGACCCCCATTAAGCTGTTCTATATAGAATGTTAGAATGAGACCCCCATTAAGCTGTTCTATATAGAATGTTAGAATGAGACCACCATTGAACTGTTCTATATAGAATGTTAGAATGAGACCCCCATTAAGCTGTTCTATATAGAATGTTAGAATGAGACCACCATTGAACTGTTCTATATAGAATGTTAGAATGAGACCACCATTAAGCTGTTCTATATAGAATGTTAGAATGAGACCCCCATTAAGCTGTTCTATATAGAATGTTAGAATGAGACCACCATTAAGCTGTTCTATATAGAATGTTAGAATGAGACCACCATTAAGCTGTTCTATATAGAATGTTAGAATGAGACCACCATTAAGCTGTTCTATATAGAATGTTAGAATGAGACCACCATTAAGCTGTTCTATATAGAATGTTAGAATGAGACCACCATTAAGCTGTTCTATATAGAACGTTAGAATGAGACCACCATTAAGCTGTTCTATATAGAATGTTAGAATGAGACCACCATTAAGCTGTTCTATATAGAATGTTAGAATGAGACCACCATTAAGCTGTTAGAATGAGACCACCATTAAGCTGTTCTATATATAATGTTAGAATGAGACCACCATTAAGCTGTTCTATATAGAATGTTAGAATGAGACCACCATTAAGCTGTTCTATATAGAATGTTAGAATGAGACCACCATTAAGCTGTTCTATATAGAATGTTAGAATGAGACCCCCATTAAGCTGTTCTATATAGAATGTTAGAATGAGACCCCCATTAAGCTGTTCTATATAGAATGTTAGAATGAGACCACCATTAAGCTGTTCTATATAGAATGTTAGAATGAGACCACCATTAAGCTGCTCTATATAGAATGTTAGAATGAGACACCCATTAAGCTGTTCTATATAGAATGTTAGAATGAGACCACCATCAAGCTGTTCTATATAGAATGTTAGAATGAGACCACCATTAAGCTGTTCTATATAGAATGTTAGAATGAGACCACCATTGAACTGTTCTATATAGAATGTTAGAATGAGACCACCATTGATCTGTTCTATATAGAATGTTAGAATGAGACCACCATTAAGCTGTTCTATATAGAATGTTAGAATGAGACCACCATTAAGCTATTCTATATAGAATGTTAGAATGAGACCACCATTAAGCTGTTCTATATAGAATGTTAGAATGAGACCACCATTAAGCTGTTCTATATAGAATGTTAGAATGAGACCACCATTAAGCTGTTCTATATAGAATGTTAGAATGAGACCACCATTGAACTGTTCTATATAGAATGTTAGAATGAGACCACCATTGAACTGTTCTATATAGAATGTTAGAATGAGACCCCCATTAAGCTGTTCTATATAATGTTAGAATGAGTCCACCATTGAACTGTTCTATATAGAATGTTAGAATGAGACCACCATTAAGCTGTTCTATATAGAATGTTAGAATGAGACCACCATTAAGCTGTTCTATATAGAATGTTAGAATGAGACCACCATTAAGCTGTTCTATATAGAATGTTAGAATGAGACCACCATTAAGCTGTTCTATATAGAATGTTAGAATGAGACCACCATTAAGCTGTTCTATATATAAAATGTAAGAATGAGATCACAATTGAACTGTTCTAAACTCAGCAAAAAAAGAAACGCCCCTTTTTCAGGACCCTGTCTTTCAAAGATAATTCGTAAAAATCCAAATAACTTCACAGATCTTCATTGTAAAGGGTTTAAACACTGTTTCCCATGCTTGTTCAATTAACCATCAACAATTAATGAACATGCACCTGTGGAACGGTCGTTAAGACACTAACAGCTTACAGACGGTAGGCAATTAAGGTCACAATTATGAAAACTTAGGACACTAAAGAACCCTTTCTACTGACTCTGAAAAACACCAAAAGAAAGATGCCCAGGGTCCCTGCTCATCTGCGTGAACATGCCTTAGGCAGGCTGCAAGGAGGCATAAGGTCTGCAGATGTGGCCAGGGCAATAAATTGCAATGCCCGTACTGTGAGACGCCTAAGACAGCGCTACAGGGAGACAGGACAGACAGCTGATCGTCCTCGCAGTGGCAGACCACGTGTAACAACACCTGCACAGGATCGGTACATCCGAACATTACACCTGCGGGACAGGTACAGGATGGCAACAACAACTGCCCGAGTTACACCAGGAACGCACAATCCCTCCATCAGTGCTCAGACTGTCCGCAATAGGCTGAGAGAGGCTGGACTGAGGGCTTGTAGGCCTGTTGTAAGGCAGGTCCTCACCAGACATCACCGGCAACAACGTCACCTATGGGCACAAACCCACCGTCGCTGGACCAGACAGGACTGGCAAAAAGTGCTCTTCACTGACGAGTCGCGGTTTTGTCTCACCAGGGGTGATGGTCGGATTCGCGTTCATCGTAACTGAGCGTTACACCGAGGCCTGTACTCTGGAGCAGGATCGATTTGGAGGTGGAGGGTCCGTCATGGTCTGGGGCGGTGTGTAACAGCATCATTGGACTGAGCTTGTTGTCATTGCAGGCAATCTCAACGCTGTGCGTTACAGGGAAGACATCCTCCTCCCTCATGTGGTACCCTTCCTGCAGGCTCATCCTGACATGACCCTCCAGCATGACAATGCCACCAGCCATACTGCTCGTTCTGTGCGTGATTTCCTGCAAGACAGGAATGTCAGTGTTCTGCCATGGCCAGCAAAGAGTCCGGATCTCAATCCCATTGAGCACGTCTGGGACCTGTTGGATCGGAGGGTGAGGGCTAGGGCCATTCCCGCCAGAAATGTCCGGGAACTTGCAGGTGCCTTGGTGGAAGAGTGAGGTAACATCTCACAGCAAGAACTGGCAAATCTGGTGCAGTCCATGAGGAGGAGATACACTGCAGTACTTAATGCAGCTGGTGGCCACACCAGATACTGACTGTTACTTTTGATTTGGACCCCCCCTTTGTTCAGGGACACATTATTCCATTTCTGATAGTCACATGTCTGTGGAAATTGTTCAGTTTATGTCTCAGTTGTTGAATCTTGTTATGTTCATACAAATATTTACACGTTAGGTTTGCTGAAAATAAACGCAGTTGACAGTGAGAGGACATTTCAGAATGTTAAAATGAGATCTAGATTGAGCTGTTCTATACAGAATGTTAGAATGAGATCACGATTGACCTGTTCTATATAGAACGTTAGAATGAGATCATGATTGAGCTGTTCTATATAGAACGTTAGAATGAGATCATGATTGAGCTGTTCTATATAGAACGTTAGAATGAGATCATGATTGAGCTGTTCTATATAGAATGTTAGAATGAGATCACGATTTAACTGTTCTATCCAGCTCATTTTCAGACATCGCTATGGGCACAGAAAAACAACGGAAGTGATGGATTCGACTTCCGCTTTACTTCCCTACTGCAGCGCGGGTGGCAAACTTGCCAGAGTCCATTTATAGAGTATAAAAGTCAAGTAAACAAGTAGAAGTGTAATGTTATTTATTTTGTTCAAGGTTGCTAACGTGAGCTACACCTGTTGTGATAATAACGTGTTGTGTCAGAGTTCAGGGCCATCCACCAAGCCTATAACGATAACTATAATGATCAACTATAGGCTACATAACTATGAAACGTTTGTTGGCATCCACACTAGAGGAAAGTTGATCGTTTACATTATACATTATAGTCATTTAGCAGACGCTCTTATCCAGAGCGACTTACAGTTAGTGAGTGCATACATTTTTTTTCTTCTCATACTGGTCCCCCGTGGGAATTGAACCCACAACCCGCCATGCTCTACCAACTGAGCTACACCTCAATCAACTGATCAATGCATCCTATTGCACGCTGCCTTTTAAAGATGGTAACACATGTCCCGTGTGGCTCAGTTGGTAGAGGTATGGCACTTGCAACGCCAGGGTTGTGGGTTCAATTCCCACGGGGGACTATAGCCTGCTGTGGAGAGGCTTGCCTGGCCTATAGCCTGTTGTGGAGAGGCTTGCCTGGCCTATAGCCTGCTGTGGAGAGGCTTGCCTGGCCTATAGCCTGTTGTGGAGAGGCTTGCCTGGCCTATAGCCTGTTGTGGAGAGGCTTGCCTGGCCTATAGCCTGCTGTGGAGAGGCTTGCCTGGCCTATAGCCTGCTGTGGAGAGGCTTGCCTGGCCTATAGCCTGTTGTGGAGAGGCTTGCCTGGCCTATAGCCTGTTGCGCACAGGAACAGCTGGAAGAGAGAGGTGATGTGTAGCCGCAGTAAGTAGCTAAATAATAAGGCTGAACATTTACCCGTCAAAGCGCAAGAAAAAAAAGTTAACAGATGATGAAATGGTAGATCTGTAGTGCGCTGTGGGCCTCCTGTAGCTCAGTTGGTAGAGCATGGCGCTTGCAACGCCAGGGTTGTGGGTTCGATTCCCACGGGGGGCCAGTATGAAAAATGTATGCACTCACTAACTGTAAGTCGCTCCGGATAAGAGCGTCTGCTAAATGACTAAAAATGTAAACTGTTCTCGGGCACTCAAAGCAAATTATTATACCTGGGCTAAGTGGCGATTTTAACTATTGTTGGGGCAAACTCAATCAACAAAGCTCAATATGCATTGAAACCAGTACACTACACTGGCTTCACATTGAATGCACTAATAACCAATCCCAGAAATGAGTTTTGAGCCACACACCACAAACGTTATAACATTTGGGTTATGATCAGTTACTGGCTACTTACCATATCTTTAACTCTTATTGCATGGAAGACCACGGTAGTTGAAACATAGTTTTATAGAGTGAACTAGCTAGCTATTAAATCGGACTGCAATATTGCAACGCGCGTGCGTCTGCCTGTTTCAAAATATGCAACGTTTATAATGCTATTCCCTTGTTTCATCAGTTACAGTTCCATCAAAGATATGTATAACTAACCCTTCTTCTACATGTGATTCCATGGGTATTACAGTATGCCATCAAACATCAACAATAAGACTTGTAGCCTACAGGATATTATAGCTAGCCTACCTCAAAAACAGATGTTAGCCACTGCTCCATGGTTAACCACCAACCACTCGACTTGAATCTTCTTTTCCAGCTTGCTTTATTTTAATGGATGGACATATTTTAAAGTTTAGGTGGGCTAATGACCAACGAGACGTTGTTCTCTCTCTACATTTCCTTCATAATGCTAAGTTTGACAAATATATGCTAGGAGATCTAGCTAAGCTACCTAGCTTGAATACATGGTAACAGTGCGTGGTAAAAAAAAAAAAAGTAGCCAGCTATGAATTTGACACATCAGTCCAATCAAAGTTACCAGGCATAAGACGTTGATTTACCCGTGGCCAATGACAATGAGCCTTCTTGGGCAGGCACTTCTTCTACTGTAAATCAATAGAGCACGGAATAGGGGCTTTTGCTGGCTAGCTCTCTCAGCAAGGTGCTGCGGTGACGTAGTGTACCCGTGAGCGACAGCACCATGAGCCACTCACGTGCGTCCAGAGAAGATCAATGACGCCTTCGCTCTGTGCCTTCTCTGTTTGCCCCTCCACCACAGAAAGCACCCAGGGAGGCTGAAACAGCTGCATTTAGGAACGGACTTACTCAATTAAAAATGTACCAAAGCAACAATGCAATGGGAAAGATGCTTTATTAGACCAATCATTTTTTAAATAAAATAGTTTGTTAACTGATATGATATATTGTTGTGACATCAAATAACAGAATTGCCCCACGTGACGCGTCGCCACTGCCTGGGCTGCAACACAGTGCAATGTGACGCGTCGCCACTGCCTGGGCTGCAACACAGTGCAATGTGACGCGTCGCCACTGCCTGGGCTGCAACACAGTGCAATGAAGAATGTATTATTGTTATCAAGTGAGTACAAAATATTTTGTCCATAAGCTGTAAACTGCAGTGATGTAGGCTAATTTGAATAACCGCTCAAAACGTCCGGTTTTGTTTCACGCAGAAATAACTGCAGAGGCCTACAGTCTAGGCCTGATTACGCAACCATTTGGATCAGTTTGGGTCTATTCTACAAAAGGTACATTAGACAGCAGGACACTCATAGGCTGGATGTTGTCAGGATGTAGCCTATCAGTGTTAAGATAGGCCTACAATAGGAAGATATGGGATTCTCCTTTTCCAACTCCCCGCCCGTTCTTAATGCTGTAGCCCATTTTACAGTTAGCAAAGCAAGAGCATCTCTCCACCAATAGGCTATTAGCAGGCCAAAGAAAATCAGTCAAAATACGTTTCCAACAAGCTTTTGTAATCCGCCTTTTCCCGGGACTCCATGAGAGATTTTAAGAGGCATGCATATAGCCGTGGCAGTGGAGGTCAGGTGCAGAATTGCACGACAGAACTATGAAGACAGACATGTAGCCTATAGCTTAAGTTTGAAGCATATGCATATTAGCCCATAACTCATAAAAGCTCAATGTTAGGCATAATAATGCAGTCAGAATATATCCAGTCAATTTACACGGGGAAAGAAAAACAAAAAAAGGTTGATCAGATAACGAAATCAAAACAGTAGGTAGCTACACTGTGAGTTCTCCCGAGGCTGCCGTGAGTGGGCTCCGTCCCAGTCCCCGGGTACACAGCTCGTAGCCTATTGTCTCAGGGATTTTTTTTTTTTAAAGGACAAGAAATGTATCCACAATGTAATGAACAATGTTATTATTGTTTTCAAGTGAAAACTCTAGGTCTAGGTTGTAAACTGCAGTGAATAGCTTACGGTCATTTGAATAACCGCTCAAAAGCCTGGTGTTTTGAATGCATATTCATGTTGAAATAAAACACCTTTGGGATGAATTGGAACGCTGACTGCGAGCCAGGCCTAAATCGGCCAACTTCAGTGCCTGACCTCATTAATGCTCTTCTGGCTGAATGGAAGCAAGTCCCCGCAGCAATGTTCCAACATCTAGTGGAAAGCCTTCCCAGAGGAGTGGAGGCTGTTATAGCAGCAAAGGGGGGGGACCAACTCCATATTAATGGCCATGATTTTGGAATGAGATGTTCAACGAGCAGGTGTCCACCTACTTTTGGTGTTTTTTTTATCAGCTGCTTTGTTTGTGATACTATTGGTTTTGACCCACAGATTTTCAGATGGACTGGCAGGTCAACTCTTTTTGGCTTGGCTAGCAAGCTAGCTGGCTGGCTAATTGGTTTTGTTCGATTGATGCAGCTGGACACGGTACCAGCTTTTTTGATTCACCTGGCTGGTGGTTCCTGATCTTTTGAAAACACCAACTGAAGAGTCATCTGACGCAGTAGAGGAATGGGAGACGCAGTAGAGGAATGCAGTGTTGAGGCAGAGGGCTCGTAGCGAGGACGACTGGCTGCTACTCTGAACTGTGTGTGGTGAGCTCTCTGGCGCACAGAGCTGCGAAGGCATCACCCTCATGGATGCCATACATTGTCCAGTAGTTACACGTCTCAGGCTGGTTCCCTGGGTAGCTAGCCCTCTACAGGGCCGTCACCAGAATCCATCTTCATCAACCATCTCCCTGACCAACCTTCCTCTGAACAAGCCATGAACTGTCCCTCTCCATCTTTGGAGGATGCATGCACTCAAAGACTTGGCTTCTATTGGTTGACCTAGCCAACTATATCTAGGCTACTCATGATGACGTATTGGTTGACCTAGCCAACTATAGCTAGGCTACTCATGATGACGTATTGGTTGACCTAGCCAACTATAGCTAGGCTACTCATGATGACGTATTGGTTGACCTAGCCAACTATTGCTAGGCTACTCATGATGACGTATTGGTTGACCTAGCCAACTATTGCTAGGCTACTCATGATGACGTATTGGTTGACCTAGCCAACTATTGCTAGGCTACTCATGATGACGTATTGGTTGACCTAGCCAACTATTGCTAGGCTACTCATGATGACGTATTGGTTGACCTAGCCAACTATTGCTAGGCTACTCATGATGACGTATTTGGTTGACCTAGCCAACTATAGCTAGGCTACTCATGATGACGTATTGGTTGACCTAGACAACTATTGCTAGGCTACTCATGATGACGTATTGGTTGACCTAGCCAACTATTGCTAGGCTACTCATGATGACGTATTGGTTGACCTAGCCAACTATTGCTAGGCTACTCATGATGACGTATTGGTTGACCTAGCCAACTATAGCTAGGCTACTCATGATGACGTATTGGTTGACCTAGCCAACTATAGCTAGGCTACTCATGATGACGTATTGGTTGACCTAGCCAACTATTGCTAGGCTACTCATGATGACGTATTGCTTGTTTTTTTTCTTTTCTTTTGAAGCGCTTTGAAAATGTTATGAAAAGCGCTATAGAAATGTAATAAATAATAATAATTATTAATAATTGTATTAATATTACAATTAAAACAGAAGAAGGAATGATGGAAGAGATATCTGTGGATGAGACCATAGCGACAGGAGAATAAGGGATGGGACCATAGCGACAGGACAATAAGGGATGGGACCATAGCGACAGGACAATAAGGGATGGGACCATAGCGACAGGAGAATAAGGGATGGGACCATAGCGACAGGACAATAAGGGATGGGACCATAGCGACAGGACAATAAGGGATGGGACCATAGCGACAGGACAATAAGGGATGGGACCATAGCGACAGGACAATAAGGGATGGGACCATAGCGACAGGACAATAAGGGATGGGACCATAGCGACAGGACAATAAGGGATGGGACCATAGCGACAGGAGAATAAGGGATGGGACCATAGCGACAGGACAATAAGGGATGGGACCATAGCGACAGGACAATAAGGGATGGGACCATAGCGACAGGACAATAAGGGGATGGGACCATAGCGACAGGAGAATAAGGGATGGGACCATAGCGACAGGACAATAAGGGATGAGACCATAGCGACAGGACAATAAGGGATGGGACCATAGCGACAGGACAATAAGGGATGGGACCATAGCGACAGGACAATAAGGGATGGTACCATAGTGACAGGACAGTAAGGGATGGGACCATAGCGACAGGACAATAAGGGATGGGACCATAGCGACAGGACAATAAGGGATGGGACCATAGCGACAGGACAATAAGGGATGGGACCATAGCGACAGGACAATAAGGGCTAGTCATACCATCCTCCCCATCCTCATTGAAGTCTCCGACGGTCACAGAGTATCCTGGAAATAAAGAACACAAACATTTTAATGAGTTTAACAAACTAAAAGATGAGATGCCAGCAGAGTTAAGTACCTTTAGTTGTCAATCGATTAAGAGGAGCTTGTTTCCCCCCAGCAGCCGAATCGAACGCTCTGCACCTTATTGATAACAACCTATAGCCTGAAAACATGGTTCAAACTGTAATGTTGTTATCATGGATGGTCATCCTGTATAGCCTGAAAACATGGTTCAAACTGTAATGTTGTTATCATGGATGGTCATCCTGTATAGCCTGAAAACATGGTTCAAACTGTAATGTTGTTATCATGGATGGTCATCCTGTATAGCCTGAAAACATGGTTCAAACTGTAATGTTGTTATCATGGATGGTCATCTTGTATAGCCTGAAAACATGGTTCAAACTGTAATGTTGTTATCATGGATGGTCATCCTGTATAGCCTGAAAACATGGTTCAAACTGTAATGTTGTTATCATGGATGGTCATCTTGTATAGCCTGAAAACATGGTTCAAACTGTAATGTTGTTATCATGGATGGTCATCCTGTATAGCCTGAAAACATGGTTCAAACTGTAATGTTGTTATCATGGATGGTCATCCTGTATAGCCTGAAAACATGGTTCAAACTGTAATGTTGTTATCATGGATGGTCATCCTGTATAGCCTGAAAACATGGTTCAAACTGTAATGTTGTTATCATGGATGGTCATCCTGTGTAGCCTGAAAACATGGTTCAAACTGTAATGTTGTTATCATGGATGGTCATCCTGTATAGCCTGAAAACATGGTTCAAACTGTAATGTTGTTATCATGGATGGTCATCCTGTATAGCCTGAAAACATGGTTCAAACTGTAATGTTGTTATCATGGATGGTCCTCCTGTATAGCCTGAAAACATGGTTCAAACTGTAATGTTGTTATCATGGATGGTCATCCTGTGTAGCCTGAAAACATGGTTCAAACTGTAATGTTGTTATCATGGATGGTCATCCTGTATAGCCTGAAAACACGGTTCAAACTGTAATGTTGTTATCATGGATGGTCATCCTGTATAGCCTGAAAACATGGTTCAAACTGTAATGTTGTTATCATGGATGGTCATCCTGTATAGCCTGAAAACATGGTTCAAACTGTAATGTTGTTATCATGGATGGTCATCCTGTATAGCCTGAAAACATGGTTCAAACTGTAATGTTGTTATCATGGATGGTCATCCTGTATAGCCTGAAAACATGGTTCAAACTGTAATGTTGTTATCATGGATGGTCATCCTGTATAGCCTGAAAACATGGTTCAAACTGTAATGTTGTTATCATGGATGGACATCCTGTATAGCCTGAAAACATGGTTCAAACTGTAATGTTGTTATCATGGATGGTCATCCTGTATAGCCTGAAAACATGGTTCAAACTGTAATGTTGTTATCATGGATGGACATCCTGTATAGCCTGAAAACATGGTTCAAACTGTAATGTTGATATCATGGATGGTCAGTCCATGCGTCCATAGATCTGTCTATACATTTGAGAGCGGTTACATTTCTCCAGCCCCCATCCCTCAGCTTTTGACGTAAAGTGGCAGGGAGTACACTTTGTTATAGTTTTAACTGCAGACTGCCCCTTTAAAACACCACTTCAGAACATGTGAACAAACACATTAAACCAGACAATGGATGAATCCCAAACAGCACTCTACTCTCTATATTGTTACACTACTTCTGACCAGAGCAGTGCACTATATAGGGAATAGGGTGCCATTTGGGACTCAAACAATAGGACTTACCTAAATAGCTGTCATCGTACTGAGCACTGGCGGACTTGGTGGTCAGCTGGTTACTGTAAGGAGTGTAGTAGTGGTTGTTGAACTTGGTGATGATCTCAGATATGTCGTCACTGATCAGCTGTCCTGTGGCAGTAACATATAGCGGAACATTGTTGTTACATACAGAAACATGTGTTATCAATAGCATATTGACTGCCTCATTCATATCAACCTTCCTAATAAAACAAGGCCATGAGTGAGAGGGTGGGGTGTAGGGAGCAGTTGTTTAGGGAGGGGTGAGAGGTTGGATAAACATTCCAGAAAGTCTAATAGCGCTCCTGTTTATATTGTTCACAAAAAGTCATCAAGGTTCACAGTATGTAAGAATCTAATATACAGTACATCCGTGGTAGAAACAATGTCTGTGTAGTTCTATGTATAAGAGTCTGCAATAATCATTTTATTGCTGTCCTCCTAAAAGCCCCAGTCTGTGGTAACCGTACAGCAGCTAAAGCCCCAGTCTGTGGTAACCATACAGCAGCTAAAGCCCCAGTCTGTGGTAACCATACAGCAGCTAAAGCCCCAGTCTGTGGTAACCATACAGCAGCTAAAGCCCCAGTCTGTGGTAACCATACAGCAGCTAAAACCCCAGTCTGTGGTAACCATACAGCAGCTAAAGCCCCAGTCTGTGGTAACCATACAGCAGCTAAAGCCCCAGTCTGTGGTAACCATACAGCAGCTAAAGCCCCAGTCTGTGGTAACCATACAGCAGCTAAAGCCCCAGTCTGTGGTAACCATACAGCAGCTAAAGCCCCAGTCTGTGGTAACCATACAGCAGCTAAAGCCCCAGTCTGTGGTAACCATACAGCAGCTAAAGCCCCAGTCTGTGGTAACCATACAGCAGCTAAAGCCCCAGTCTGTGGTAACCATACAGCAGCTAAAGCCCCAGTCTGTGGTAACCATACAGCAGCTAAAGCCCCAGTCTGTGGTAACCATACAGCAGCTAAAGCCCCAGTCTGTGGTAACCGTCCAGCAGCTAAAGCCCCAGTCTGTGGTAACCATACAGCAGCTAAAGCCCCAGTCTGTGGTAACCATCCAGCAGCTAAAGCCCCAGTCTGTGGTAACCATACAGCAGCTAAAGCCCCAGTCTGTGGTAACCATACAGCAGCTAAAGCCCCAGTATGTGGTAACTGTCCAGCAGCTAAAGCCCCAGTCTGTGGTAACCATACAGCAGCTAAAGCCCCAGTCTGTGGTAACCGTCCAGCAGCTAAAGCCCCAGTCTGTGGTAACCATACAGCAGCTAAAGCCCCAGTCTGTGGTAACCATACAGCAGCTAAAGCCCCAGTCTGTGGTAACCATACAGCAGCTAAAGCCCCAGTCTGTGGTAACCATACAGCAGCTAAAGCCCCAGTCTGTGGTAACCATACAGCAGCTAAAGCCCCAGTCTGTGGTAACCATACAGCAGCTAAAGCCCCAGTCTGTGGTAACCATACAGCAGCTAAAGCCCCAGTCTGTGGTAACCATACAGCAGCTAAAGCCCCAGTCTGTGGTAACCGTCCAGCAGCTAAAGCCCCAGTCTGTGGTAACCATACAGCAGCTAAAGCCCCAGTCTGTGGTAACCATACAGCAGCTAAAGCCCCAGTCTGTGGTAACCATACAGCAGCTAAAGCCCCAGTCTGTGGTAACCATACAGCAGCTAAAGCCCCAGTCTGTGGTAACCATACAGCAGCTAAAGCCCCAGTCTGTGGTAACCATACAGCAGCTAAAGCCCCAGTCTGTGGTAACCATACAGCAGCTAAAGCCCCAGTCTGTGGTAACCATACAGCAGCTAAAGCCCCAGTCTGTGGTAACCGTACAGCAGCTAAAGCCCCAGTCTGTGGTAACCATACAGCAGCTAAAGCCCCAGTCTGTGGTAACCATACAGCAGCTAAAGCCCCAGTCTGTGGTAACCGTACAGCAGCTAAAGCCCCAGTCTGTGGTAACCATACAGCAGCTAAAGCCCCAGTCTGTGGTAACCATACAGCAGCTAAAGCCCCAGTCTGTGGTAACCGTACAGCAGCTAAAGCCCCAGTCTGTGGTAACCATACAGCAGCTAAAGCCCCAGTCTGTGGTAACCGTCCAGCAGCTAAAGCCCCAGTCTGTGGTAACCGTACAGCAGCTAAAGCCCCAGTCTGTGGTAACCATACAGCAGCTAAAGCCCCAGTCTGTGGTAACCATACAGCAGCTAAAGCCCCAGTCTGTGGTAACCATACAGCAGCTAAAGCCCCAGTCTGTGGTAACCGTCCAGCAGCTAAAGCCCCAGTCTGTGGTAACCATACAGCAGCTAAAGCCCCAGTCTGTGGTAACCATACAGCAGCTAAAGCCCCAGTCTGTGGTAACCATACAGCATCTAAAGCCCCTGTCTGTGGTAACCATACAGCAGCTAAAGCCCCAGTCTGTGGTAACCGTACAGCAGCTAAAGCCCCAGTCTGTGGTAACCATACAGCAGCTAAAGCCCCAGTCTGTGGTAACCATACAGCAGCTAAAGCCCCAGTCTGTGGTAACCGTACAGCAGCTAAAGCCCCAGTCTGTGGTAACCATACAGCAGCTAAAGCCCCAGTCTGTGGTAACCGTCCAGCAGCTAAAGCCCCAGTCTGTGGTAACCGTACAGCAGCTAAAGCCCCAGTCTGTGGTAACCATACAGCAGCTAAAGCCCCAGTCTGTGGTAACCATACAGCAGCTAAAGCCCCAGTCTGTGGTAACCATACAGCAGCTAAAGCCCCAGTCTGTGGTAACCATACAACAGCTAAAGCCCCAGTCTGTGGTAACCATACAGCAGCTAAAGCCCCAGTCTGTGGTAACCGTACAGCAGCTAAAGCCCCAGTCTGTGGTAAATGTACAGCAGCTAAAGCCCCAGTCTGTGGTAACCGTACAGCAGCTAAAGCCCCAGTCTGTGGTAACCATACAGCAGCTAAAGCCCCAGTCTGTGGTAACCGTCCAGCAGCTAAAGCCCCAGTCTGTGGTAACCATACAGCAGCTAAAGCCCCAGTCTGTGGTAACCGTACAGCAGCTAAAGCCCCAGTCTGTGGTAACCATACAACAGCTAAAGCCCCAGTCTGTGGTAACCATACAGCAGCTAAAGCCCCAGTCTGTGGTAACCATACAGCAGCTAAAGCCCCAGTCTGTGGTAACCGTCCAGCAGCTAAAGCCCCAGTCTGTGGTAACCATACAGCAGCTAAAGCCCCAGTCTGTGGTAACCGTACAGCAGCTAAAGCCCCAGTCTGTGGTAACCGTCCAGCAGCTAAAGCCCCAGTCTGTGGTAACCATACAGCAGCTAAAGCCCCAGTCTGTGGTAACCATACAGCAGCTAAAGCCCCAGTCTGTGGTAACCATACAGCAGCTAAAGCCCCAGTCTGTGGTAACCATACAGCAGCTAAAGCCCCAGTCTGTGGTAACCGTACAGCAGCTAAAGCCCCAGTCTGTGGTAACCATACAGCAGCTAAAGCCCCAGTCTGTGGTAACCATACAGCAGCTAAAGCCCCAGTCTGTGGTAACCATACAGCAGCTAAAGCCCCAGTCTGTGGTAACCATACAGCAGCTAAAGCCCCAGTCTGTGGTAACCATACAGCAGCTAAAGCCCCAGTCTGTGGTAACCATACAGCAGCTAAAGCCCCAGTCTGTGGTAACCATACAGCAGCTAAAGCCCCAGTCTGTGGTAACCATACAGCAGCTAAAGCCCCAGTCTGTGGTAACTATACAGCAGCTAAAGCCCCAGTCTGTGGTAACCATACAGCAGCTAAAGCCCCAGTCTGTGGTAACCATACAGCATCTAAAGCCCCTGTCTGTGGTAACCATACAGCAGCTAAAGCCCCAGTCTGTGGTAACCATACAGCAGCTAAAGCCCCAGTCTGTGGTAACCATACAGCAGCTAAAGCCCCAGTCTGTGGTAACCATACAGCAGCTAAAGCCCCAGTCTGTGGTAACCATACAGCAGCTAAAGCCCCAGTCTGTGGTAACCATACAGCAGCTAAAGCCCCAGTCTGTGGTAACCATACAGCAGCTAAAGCCCCAGTCTGTGGTAACCATACAGCAGCTAAAGCCCCAGTCTGTGGTAACCATACAGCAGCTAAAGCCCCAGTCTGTGGTAACCATACAGCAGCTAAAGCCCCAGTCTGTGGTAACCATACAGCAGCTAAAGCCCCAGTCTGTGGTAACCATACAGCAGCTAAAGCCCCAGTCTGTGGTAACCATACAGCAGCTAAAGCCCCAGTCTGTGGTAACCATACAGCAGCTAAAGCCCCAGTCTGTGGTAACCATACAGCAGCTAAAGCCCCAGTCTGTGGTAACCATACAGCAGCTAAAGCCCCAGTCTGTGGTAACCATACAGCAGCTAAAGCCCCAGTCTGTGGTAACCATACAGCAGCTAAAGCCCCAGTCTGTGGTAACCGTCCAGCAGCTAAAGCCCCAGTCTGTGGTAACCGTCCAGCAGCTAAAGCCCCAGTCTGTGGTAACCATACAGCAGCTAAAGCCCCAGTCTGTGGTAACCATACAGCAGCTAGTATATATTGTGCACAGACAAGACCAGGCTGGCACAGAATCCATACAAATGTTGACAGCACAGAACCCATACAAATGTTGACAGCCCAGAACCCATACAAATGTTGACAGCCCAGCACCTATACAAGTGTTGACAGCCCAGCACCTATACAAATGTTGACAGCCCAGCACCTATACAAATGTTGACAGCACAGCACCCATACAAATGTTGACAGCACAGAACCCATACAGATGTTGACAGCACAGAACCCATACAAATGTTGACAGCCCAGAACCCATACAAATGTTGACAGCCCAGCACCTATACAAATGTTGACAGCACAGCACCCATACAAAGGTTGACAGCACAACACCCATACAAAGGTTGACAGCACAGAACCCATACAAAGGTTGACAGCACAGAACCCATACAAATGTTGACAGCACAGAACCCATACAAATGTTGACAGCACAGAACCCATACAAAGGTTGACAGCACAACACCCATACAAATGTTCCCCCTCCCTATTCAACTCACACAGTGCCTCCCCAGCACAGCGGCCCCCCCTCCCCTATTCAACTCACACAGTGCCTCCCCAGCACAGCGGCCCCCCCTCCCCTATTCAACTCACACAGTGCCTCCCCAGCACAGCGGCCCCCCTCCCCTATTCAACTCACACAGTGCCTCCCCAGCACAGCGGCCCCCCTCCCCTATTCAACTCACACAGTGCCTCCCCAGCACAGCGGCCCCCCTCCCCTATTCAACTCACACAGTGCCTCCCCAGCACAGCGGCCCCCCTCCCCTATTCAACTCACACAGTGCCTCCCCAGCACAGCGGCCCCCCCCCCCCTATTCAACTCACACAGTGCCTCCCCAGCACAGCGGCCCCCCCTCCCCTATTCAACTCACACAGTGCCTCCCCAGCACAGCGGCCCCCCCTCCCCTATTCAACTCACACAGTGCCTCCCCAGCACAGCGGCAGCCAACGAGCCGTCCCGTTAAAAACATCTTTGTCCGTTTTAAAAAGGGCTGCATTGGCTCATTCGTCTAGCAGCACACCCAAAGGAAACATGATGAACTAATAACACCCTATAGTCAGCAGAAAACAAACTGCTCTTCACTGAAACGGATGTTAGCCTGGGGAAAACATGGATTGGCCTGGTTTACTCAATAACACTGTAAGGGGTTGGAGCCAGCCCTGGGATCAAATAATATTTGAAATTGAAGATAAATTATCTGGACTTGATTAAGCTTGCCTGGCACAATTGAACCAATAGAATAGTCCCAAAAGTGCAAATCCCACCCATCTGGCACCCCAGGCAGTCTGAAGCAAAAATGCTCAAAGTATTTGAAAGAGTCCAAATTGTAGTAATGGAACCCAGGTCTGCTCTGTCGGGGAGGGTTGGTGTTGGTGCACCCAGGTCTGCTCTGTCGGGGAGGGTTGGTGTTGGTGCACCCAGGTCTGCTCTGTTGGGGAGGGTTGGTGTTGGTGCAGTGGAACAAGGGAGCATTGTAGAGCTCTGCTGTGACTATGGAGAAGCCCCATCTCATGGGTAATCACCCAGCAAACCCACCGCAACAGCGACTGAGATGGCACCCTGCCACCACATCCGATACAGTGCATTCGGAAAAGTATTCAGACCCCTTTACTTTTTCCACATTTTTGTTACGTTGTTACAGCCTTATTCTGAAATGGATTCAATTCACTTTTTTTTCCCCCTCCATCAATCTATACACAATACCCCACAAAGACAAAGCAAAAACAGGTTTTTAGAAATGTTTGCACATGTATTAAAAATAAAAAACAGAAATCCCTATTCAGACCCTTTGCTATTAGACTCTAAATTGAGCTCAGGTGCATCCTGTTTCCATTGATCATCCTTGAGATGTTTCTACAACTTGATTGGAGTCCACCTGTGGTAAATTCAATTGATTTGGAAAGGCACACACCTGTCTAAATAAAAGGTCCCACAGTTGACAGTGCATGTCAGAGCAAAAACCAAGCCATGAGGTCGAAGGAATTGTCCGTTGAGCTCCAAGACAGGATTGTGTCGAGGCACAGATCTGGGGAAGGGTACCAAAACATTTCTGCAGCATTGAAGGTCTCCAAGAACACAGTGGCCTCCATCATTTTTAAATGGAAGAAGTTTGGAACCACCAAGACTCTTCCTAGAGCTGGCCGCCTGGCCAAACTGAGCAATCGGGGTAGAAGGGCCTTGGTCAGGGAGGAGACCAAGAACCCGATGGTCACTCTGACAGAGCTCTAGAGTTCCTCTGTGGAGATTGGAGAACCTTCCAGAAGGACAACTATCTCTGCAGCACTCCACCAATCAGGCTTTTATGGTAGAGTGGCCAGACGGAAGCCTATTCCTCAGTAAAAGGCACATGACAGCACGCTTGGAGTTTGCCAAAAGTTTGCCTAAAAGACTCTCAGACCATGAGAAACAAGATTCTCTGAACATTCAGAACATTACTGCATTGACAACAGCTATAGATAGGCAATCAGAGCATTCCCACAAATACACTGAATCAATGCATGCCTCATCTCAGGGGAGAGCCAAACAGAGCACAATGTGTCTGTCTGATAATACCCAGGAATAGTAGACCTGCTCAGTAAATATATAGAATGAATTACACATCACTTACCTTGCCAATAGAAACTACCAGGGCCTCCAACAACCACCCTGTTATTCTGTTGGTGAGAAGAAAGAAAGAAAGAAAGAAAGAAAGAAAGAAAGAAAGAAAGAAAGAAAGAAAGAAAGAAAGAAAGAAAGAAAGAAAGAAAGAAAGAAAGAAAGAAAGAAAGAAAGAAAGAAAATTCTGTTATTCGTTCTCTGGAAAAGAATGAAGGGCGTGGAATGTTGCAATATTTTCTAGAGAACTCATCGAGCGCCGAGTTGATTATCCCTTTTATCCCATGGCTATAATTTAACACATTTACAGCTAGAAATGTGTTCATTTACTGGTAGAAATGTGTTCAACATCCACTGAAGTAGCTAGCAAGTTTACTAGATAGCTACAGTAGTTGCTATGGTAACCAAACAAACAGACTTGCTAGTTTAGCTAACCAAACCATCAGTCCTAGCTTGCTATTGTGAAAATCGAATTCAACCATGCCAATAATGTTATCAATTCGACTTTTGCTTTCAAAAGCAGCTCAAAACATAGAACATGTAAGAACTATAGCCAATGAATTCTACCCCTGCAAATATACCGTGCGTTATAGGGAAATAATACACGCTTTAGAATGCCCTTCAAGCCAATCAGAAATGAGTATTCAACAATGCCATGGTATAATACTGCATAATAATGTTTTTATTGATCTACTGTTGTATGGAACACTGCATAGTAAAGTACACACCTTGACAAAATCAATACTGAATCCAGCTTGACAGAAGCCTTGTCCCTCTGGAGAGTTAGCATCTGTTCAGAGTAACACAAACACAAATACGGAACGATGTAATAATCGCTCAACGGTAGACCAGGTGGAGTTATCTCCATTCTACTGTTATTTATATAACAGCAGAGTAAAAAAAAAAAAAGATATAGGGCCAGTTTCCTAGACCCAAATAAGGCCTAATCCTGGACTAAAATGCAATGGAGATTCTCAGGCTAGTTTCAAGTCACTTACTAGATCGACAGGGAGAGTACTCCACCACGTCTCCTCCCTTCTTCAGGAAACATGTTCCGACAGGCTCTCGCTCTGAGAAGCTGTACGTGCTCCACTGGTAGAGGGGTGCACAGGCCTGAGAGAGACACACAACACCTCATGAGTACAGTCAACTACAGCAAGACAATCGCAGAGACAGATACCCAAATTTTTTAAAACCTGGAATCCAGACTAAAGTTCTAGGACTGGGATATGGGTAATCTCTCGCGACAGACTATTTGCTAGCTAGCGCACTCAAGATTTGGTTCCGATAAGGGCATGTTCACCGTTTGACCAATACCGTTCTGAGATAAGCACATGACACTCACCAGGATGTGTTCACCGTTTGACCGTACCGTGGCTCCAAACCACTGGTTGGACTTGAACTCCATCTGGACCCCCTCCATATTCTTCCGATCATCTGTGAGGGAGAAATTCATTGTGGTTTTAATGAAGAAACACCATCTCTTTAGGGGGTTTCCCACCCTTTTAAAGAACTCTACTCCTCCAACTGTGTCATTTTCAATAGGGAACACGTTTTAAAACATTTTGCAACCGGTGATGAAAACAAGCAGTCCAGGTCAGCCTAATGAACACACCCCAGAATATCCACAGACAAATGGACTGGTAGATGTTTGGTATTTGTGATCATTGATAAACGAAGGCAGCAGCAGCAGCGATGAGCTTTCATCCTCCTCCTAATCAGAGCCTGGAGATTTTTTATTTATTTTATTTTTATTTCACCTTTATTTAACCAGGTAAGCCAGTTGAGAACAAGTTCTCATTTACAACTGCGACCTGGCCAAGATAAAGCAAAGCAGTGCGATAAAAACAACAACACAGAGTTACATATGGGGTAAAAAAAACATAAGGTCATAAAATACAACAGAAAATATATATACAGTGTGTGCAAATGTAGCAAGTTATGGAGGTAAGGCAATAAATAGGCTATAGTGCAAAATAATTACAATTAGTATTAACACTGGAATGCTAGATGTGCAAGAGATTATGTGCAAATAGAGATACTGGGGTGCAAAAGAGCAAAATAAATAACAATATAGGGATAAGGTAGTTGGGTGGGCTAATTTCAGATGGGCTGTGTACATGTGCAGTGATCGGTAAGGTGCTCTGACAACTGATGCTTAAAGTTAGTGAGGGAGATAAGAGTCTCCAGCTTCAGAGATTTTTGCAATTCGTTCCAGTCATTGGCAGCAGAGAACTGGAAGGAATGGCGGCCAAAGGAGGTGTTGGCTTTGGGAATGACCAGTGAGATATACCTGCTGGAGCGCAGACTACGGGTGGGTGTTGCTATGGTGACCAATGAGCTAAGATAAGGCAGGGATTTGCCTAGCAGTGATTTATAGATGGCCTGGAGCCAGTGGGTTTGACGACGAACATGTAGTGAGGACCAGCCAACAAGAGCGTACAGGTCACAGTGGTGGGTAGTGTATGGGGCTTTGGAGACAAAACGGATGGCACTGTGATAGACTACATCCAATTTGCTGAGTAGAGTGTTGGAGGCTATTTTGTAAATGACATCGCCGAAGTCAAGGTTCGGTAGGATAGTCAGTTTTACGAGGGCATGTTTGGCAGCATGAGTGAAGGAGGCTTTGTTGCGAAATAGGAAGCCGATTCTAGATTTAACTTTGGATTGGAGATTCTTAATGTGAGTCTGGAAGGAGAGTTTACAGTCTAACCAGACACCTAGGTATTTGTAGTTGTCCACATACTCTAGGTCAGACCCGTCGAGAGTGGTGATTCTAGTCGGGTGGGCGGGTGCCAGCAGCGTTCGATTGAAGAGCATGCATTTAGTTTTACTAGTGTTTAAGAGCAGTTGGAGGCTACTGAAGGAGTGTTGTATGGCATTGAAGCTCGTTTGGAGGTTTGTTAACACAGTGTCCAATGAAGATTAAACTATAGTTTTTCCTAGAGGAAATGACTCACAGCCGACATCCTTTAACACACCCTGTCTAGCAAATACAGATCTAGTTCTGACACACACGTGTTAGTTACTCAAATGAGGACAGCTGAACCTATAAATGATCCGTACTGTAGGCTCCTTTAAGCTCCAGACCTACTATCAGACTGCTCTGTGGTTAGGGTTAACAATGGTCTCCTTCCACATCTGCCGTCTCGCCACGTGTAAGCCAAGTGAGACTGTGGTTAACATGTCTAATAACACACAGCGTTAATATGGGGAGTGTCGTGTTGATGTGGAAATTATACATCTTTGTAACAAACCTGAATCATCAGATATGACAAAAGCATTGCAAAACGACTGTTGAAATATCCTGTTAACTGCAATGTAACTTTACATAGCAGGCGTAGGAAGACACCTGAGTGGATTCCCCACTTCCAATTTTTCAGGGGAAACCGAAGTTAGGTTGAAAACACTCAATCCCGAAACATCCGCTTTCCTCCAAGTCCGCGGAGAGCGGCTGCAACGTTGCTGGTATCGAAATACCACCTGTGCGTGATCAGGCAGAGTTGAAGTGGCTTATTGCCTAGTGCCTACAGGGTTAATAAAATGGGAGGGTTACCTCAAGACTCGGCGCTGAAACACCATGTTACTGAAGATATAAAAAGACAAAAAGGAAAGATTCACCCATTTTTAATGTTCTGTTGTTTTTGTGCATCTCTGAGCGATGTTCTATCGATTACCCGGGGTCATTTCGTGTTTTCATGTGTATCTGAGCTATTGCCGTTCAAGCAGGCCGACATTCGGCCGGTATGACGTAGCATTGCTATAAAGCCGCTCTCACTGCACTGGAGGTTCATAGGAATAACACTTCTAGATCGCATAAAACGTCTTTCATACATGTCAGGTTTCAATACTGGCTGATGTCATAACGCGGGAGGTTTGTAGGGCTATCTTCTGTATACCACCCCTACCTTGTCACAACACAACTGATTGGCTCAAACCATTAAAGAAAGAAATTCCACAAAGTAACTTTTAATAAGGCACACCTGTTAATTGAAATGCATTCCAGGTGACTACCTCATGAAACTGGTTGAGAGAATGCCAAGCGTGTGCAAAGCTGTCATCAAGGCAAAGGGTTGCTATTTGAAGAATATAAAATACATTTTGATATTGTTTAACACTATGATTACTACATGATTCTATATGTGTTATTTCATAGTTTTGATGTCTTCACTATTATCCTACAATGTAAAAAATAGTAAAAAAAATTAAGAAAAACCCTTGAATGAGTAGGTGTGTCCAAACGTTTGACTAGTAGTGTATGTGGGAGGATACTTACTACCCTTCAGCGCAAACATACCATCGAGCCTACCACAGAGCTCTGTTCCTGTCGAACGCTGACTAGAGCAAAACTCATAGGAACAACAGCTAGCTCCTCCATGTTTCTAACATCCCAGCTCCTGCCTAGCGCTGACCCTGACCAGAGCACCAGTTGTAGGGGTAACATCATTTTACATTTACATTTTAGTCATTTAGCAGACGCTCTTATCCAGAGCGACTTACAGTTAGTGAATACATATCTTTTTTTTTTTTTTTTATACTGGCCCCCCATGGGAATCGAACCCACAACCCTGGCGTTGCAAACGCCATGCTCTATCAACTGAGCTACATCCCTGCCGGCCATTCCCTCCCCTACCCTGGACGACGCTGGGACAATTGTGCGCCGCCCATGAGTCTCCCGGTCGCGGCCGGCTGCGACAGAGCCTGGATTCGAACCAGGATCTCTAGTGGCACAGCTAGCACTGCGATGCAGTGCCTTAGACCACTGCGCCACTCAGGAGCTCATCCCAGCTGTCCCCTCCTCTAGCCTGGAGACTAGAGCCTTGGCTGCACCTGGTCAAATATTACACCCACGGCTCCTCTATAATTATAGTTATTCTAATCTAGAGACTGTCTGGACAGCTGTAAACATATCTGTCAGTTTAGCACGTCCGACCCTGAGGAAGACTACGGACAGCTGTAAACATATCTGTCAGTTTAGCACGTCTAACCCTGAGAAAGACTCGGTGCCGAAACGTTGGTTTTCCAATAAATCAATGGGAGCAATTAGTGTGCTCTAATTTTGACGTCGTTTTTTTTTTTTTTTTTAAGGTTTGCCTGTTCACCAAGAGTAGACTGACAGAGCTGGAAAACAAGATCTCATCTGACTATGACAGACCAGGGAAGAACAGTGAACATGGTTTTGCATTGTGTGTGTGTGTGTGTGTGTGTGTGTGTTAGTTAGTTTGTGCTGGGACAAACCCAGATCACATGGTTAGCAAGATAGTTTGGCAATGGCCAGGCGGGATACAACCCCCTGAGCACACACTAATTACAGTACCTTCCCCAACGGCTTTAGGCTGCTCGGACACAAACACTAATCTAAACTAATCCCCTCACCTCTCGGTCTACAGGGTGAGGATCAGCCGTCACAAAGGCACCCATTGTGGCCATGAAGTCACTTACAGCATAACAGTAGGACCAGGAGGCCACTCAGGCACTGACAGACCATCAGATATAGCAGCAAAGGGAGGACAATATGGATACACCTATTACATGGAAACATATTTGCATTTAACTTTGGGGGGCAGTATGAAAAATGTATGCACTCACTTACTGTAAGTCGCTCTGGATAAGAGCGTCTGCTAAAATGACTAAAATGTAATATTGAGTTGTTTCCAAGTAACACAGGTTGAGCGTGGTTCAGACTTGGAAATAGTAACTTTTCTTCTATTTTCCAATAGTCTAGACTACAGCGGGGTAGTCACTGGAATAGCGAAGTCACTCAATCTGTAGTTTTAAGTCTGTACGTGAGCAAAATAATGTTTGATCTGCAGTTGTCTATTAAGCACAACAAACAAACCAAGAAGGCAAATTACCAACGTTCAAATTGATAAAGAGTGGTGTAAAGGATACACTGAAATATAGGCCGATGTTCCCCTAAATAGCTTAACGTGTGTGTCACTCATGGGGCTTGGTTTTGCATTGTGTGTGTGTGTGTGTGTGTGTGTGTGTGTGTGTGTGTGTGTGTGTGTGTGTGTGTGTGTGTGTGTGTGTGTGTGTGTTAGTTTGTGCTGGGACAAACCCATAAGATGGAGGGATGTGCCGTAGTGTAAATATTACTAAACGCCATGACGCATGTCTGTCTGCAATGGATGCTTCAAGACATAAAAAGTTACTGACTCATATTGCCCCCCTGTTATAATGCAGAGCAGACAGTCCTTTAAAAGGGTACTGGGACTCTCCCCTTCCCCCTCTGCCCCCCCTCCCTCCCCTCTGCCCCTCTGCCCCCCCTCCCTCCCTCCCCCTCTGCCCCCCTCTCCACCCCCCTCTAACCCCCCTTCACTCTCACTCTCTCTTTCTCAATCTCTCGCAATTCAATTTAAGGGGCTTTATTGGCATGGGAAACACATGTTTACATTGCCAAAGCAAGTGAACTAGATAATAAACAAAAGTGAAATAAACAATTAAAAAATGAACAGTAAACATTACACTCAGAAAAGTTCCAAAAGAATAAAGACGTGTCAAATGTCATATGATGTCTATATACAGTGTCGTAACGATGTGCAAATAGTTAAAGTACAAAAGGGAAAATAAATAAACATAACTCTCTCCGTCTCTCTCTCTGTGTGTGTCTTTATGGAACTCTTAAGCTTAACATTGAGCATGTCTGCACATCTCCACTATATGCTTCCTAGATGAGTGAACATCTGCCTTTGCTCCGTCTTACATCCTAAAAAAACTTACTGTACCTCATAGGACATATTTTCACATACACATGGTTCAATTCGTTTTTAATCTGCACATGACCCTTGACTGAAATAAATGGTATTCACTTTGAATATCAATCCATAGTGGTCCCTCCCTGTTCATCACGATGTAGAAGTCGAGAACAGGGGGGTCAAATCAATCAGATACTTTTTTTTTTGTGTAACAGACCTCCTGTACTCACCAGTGTTGTCAAACTGTACTTGGGTACAGTCACCACTCTTCTGCCATGGGCAGGTATAGACAGCCCCTCTCTCCACCACTGTGGAAGCTGAGGTGGTGTTGGCTCTGGGAGCTCCTATAAGGATGTTTGACCTAAAGAAGAGAAATAGACTTAGCCTAAACACAAGGTCTTCTGTAGCTCAGCTGGTACTGCGCTTGTAACGGCGCCAGGGTAGTGGGTTCGATCCCCGGGACCACCACCCATACACAAAAAATGTATGCACGCATGACTGTAAGTCGCTTTGGATAAAAGCGTCTGCTAAATGGCATATTATTATTATTTTACAAGAAAACATGCACCACCCCTATTCTTATACTGTAGCCTATTAGGGTCGCAACAAAGCTATGTCACATGATGAATAGAACGTTGAGTCACATTAACAATAGCATAATTCTACTTTCCCTCATCAAAGTTAAAATAAGGCTTAGCCCCTATGGCAAAAGGCAATAATAAAGATATAATAGCAAGCATTTAAAATATTATATAACTCAATCTTACTGCTTAATATTTGGCTGGAAGAAATCCACAGAAAATCCAAAATAACTTCCTTTAGGTCCAGAGAATACATAGGGTTTGTCAATATCCAGATTGAAAGAAGTTGTCCACTGTAAACAAGACAGGATCAAAGCCAAAGATAAACTAAGTTTGCGACGTCGTTCCATCCTGCCTGCTAAAAGTTCCAAGTCTGTAGCCTGTTCAACTGGGTGTGATTCAGTTTGGCGATGAGTTCCCCTTTCTCTTTGTAGTCGTACTAATGATGATACACCGAGATCCCACACTCCATTTCCATAAATCCCGCGCCAGTTCAGTAAACCACTCGGCTACACAGTCACTTATTTACCAATACCAGAAAACAGTCCAGTTCAAATCAGCCCGTCCTCAACCGTACAGTTCATGCAATACAACGTAACAAATATGTGTGCACATTAAAACACCCCCGCAGCGTTGTGTCCTTTCGCAGCAACACTGAAAAAGTACTTCCGGGTCATGGAATTTAAGAAACCTTCTAAATAAAAGTCCTCCGCATATTAATAGAAAAGTGTCATTAACCTGCATTTATTCATGATATATGAAAAACAATTGTCTAAACATTAACAGTGATTCATATTTGTTCATATTTAAGTGACATTTGCATTAAATGTGGGTTTTAAAACATGTTCCAAGCCAGGCCAAATAAATGCCCCCAATTCAATACACTGTAAATGAAATACATTTTGGTTTATAGAGCAAGCTCTGCACTGGTGGTGCCCCAATCCCGCAGCTGAATCAACTTTAGGAGACGGTCCTGGCGCTTGCTGGACTTTCTTGGGCGCCCTGACGCCTTCTTCACAACAATTGAACCTCTCTCCTTGATGTTCTTGATGATCCGATAAATGGTAGAGAGAATCCCCTGGTCACCTATAGAGACCTGCCAAGAGGAAGGATGTTAAGTGCCACATGCCTTTTCAATGCATGACTTTGAACCTTGAAATGCATGCCTTTCAATGCATTACTTTGAACACCTTGAAATGCATTCGTTGTAAGAAATGTGCTATATAAATAAAGTTTGATTTGATTGATGACATTACAGCTGTAGAATATTTAATAAATTGTACTTTTCACATGAGCACAAGTGCAGTTTTTTTGATTTAGGTGCAATCTTACTAGCAGCAATATCCTTGCCTGTGAAGCTCTTTTTGTACAAAGCAATGATGACAGCACGTGTTTCCTTGCAGATAACCATGGTTAACAGAGAAAGAACAATGATTTCAAGCACCACCCTCCTTTTAAAGCTTCCAGTCTGTTATTCTAACTCAATCAGCATGACAGAGTGATCTCCAGCCATGTCCTCGTCAACACTCTCACCTGTGTTAACGAGAGAATCACTGACATGATGGCAGCTGGTCCTTTTGTGGCAGGGCTGAAATGCAGTGGAAATGTTTTGGGAGGATTAAGTTCATTTTCATGGCAAAGAGGGACTTTGCAATTAATCGCAATTCATCTGATCACTCTTCATGACATTCTGGAGTATATGCAAATTGCCATCATCAAAACGGAGGCAGCAGACTTTGTGAAAATTAGTATTTGTGTCATTCTGAAAACCTTTGACCACGACTGTACAATAGGGACTCTACTTAGCAGACTGGACCCTGGTTTTATGGACACAATCGATTGTTCTTCCTGTAAAGTGCAATTTGTTTGTGCAATACAACAAAAACACAGTAAGACTTTTCTTAAACATTACATTTCAAAATGGTATCCTTGAACAATAGCACCAGTAAATTAACAAGAATCATACAATCAAAATTATTTAAAAAAAAAATGTGTCATTGTATATATTTTTTACCAGCAGGCTATTATGTTCTTTACATTAATTTACTTAAACTCCAACCAATCCAATCTCAATGTGCTCCACCTTATATTCTATATCTTGTATAAAGTAGTAATTCTTTTTAGTTTTTCCCCCATTATAATTTAAAAAAAAACATAATTCTTACATTATGCAACGCTGCAAAAAAAGATTTGATTTTGTATCATACACACAGCGTTTTACAGTGGACTTTTATTTGTACTTCTTATGTCCCCTGTCTTAGCTAGCTAGTTAGCAGAGCAGTAGATCAACAAATAATGTTGTTTTACTTAGCCTTGATAATTGTTTGTACAATATGTCGACTTCAGTCGTCTTTCAGAACTCGTGGCATTATTCAAGGAGGCGCATCAGAGCATTAAAAGGGGTGAGAAGACCACTTATAGTGGAGAAGTGCAGCTGTAGTGTGGAAATGTAGTAATATTAATATGCCATTTAGCAGACGCTTTTATCCAAAGCGACTTAGTCACGCGTGCATACATTTTTGTGTATGGGTGGTCCCCGGGGATCGAACCCACTACCTTGGCGTTATAAGCGCCATGCTCTACCAGCTGAGCTACAGAGGACCACAATGTACGCACTCACTAACTAAGTCGCTCTGGATAAATGACTAAAATGTAAATGTAAATGTAGTGAGAGGCAATTTACCGGGTTTGGTCAGGGCCAGCATGAGGGATAAAGTTTATCCTGTGTCGGCGAGTGTAGCTATTAGGTTAAGTTTGAGCATCTTCGCAATACAATGTGTTCTATACAGCTGTCGACATTCTACAAGGAAAGAGCCACTTAATCAATTATATAATAATTAACCAGATTACCCCGGATACCAGACTTAGATGAGTGATAACTTAGTTCCAGAATGTTGTCATTGATGAGAATGAATCTAAAAATCTATTGACATTCAGAATTGTATTGTAGTTTCATGACCTGAGACAAATCTTCAAAGGCACAGTATTTATTATATTCAGAGTGGTACATGCATTCACACAGTCTTGATTTCTAGGATCCTTCCAACTACATGATTGATATGTCAAGTGATAAAATCCAAAATTATCAATTAAAAGTTTATGGAAAAACTGCACTTGTGCTCATGTGAAAAGTACAGTTTATTAAATATTCTACAGCTGTAATGTCATCAATCAAATCAAACTTTATTTATATAGCACATTTCTTACAACGAATGCATTTCAAGGTGTTCAAAGTAATGCATTGGAAGGCATGCATTTCAAGGTTCAAAGTCATGTATTGAAAAGACATGTGGCACTTAACATCCTTCCTCTTGGCAGGTCTCTATAGGTGACCAGGGGATTCTCTCTACCACAGGGCTACCACGGGGTCTGGGATCCTGGGTGCATCACCGGATGGCATGGTGGGCACCACAGCAGTGGTGGAGGTCAAGTGTCCCTATGGTGTATGGGACCTTACCATTGAAGAGGCAGTGAAGTCGAAGGATTTCTATATCAAGGAGGGAGGGTCTTACAGCATCTGTGAAGACCATCCTCACTGGCACCATGTCCAAGGGCATCTCCACATCACTGGAAGGGACACCTGCTTCTTCATTGTGTGGACCACTAAAGCCTCCATCACCGTCCCCGTCCAGCGTGACGACCTCTGACCTCTTACAGACTCATATTGCTCCTCCTGTCAGTACCTGTTTTCAGAGAAGCCAATAGTCAAAAAATATTCCACATAGTTCACACACACACACTAGGCTCCCAGAATAGGTTATATTACATACAAGTTTTTTGTCAAAGCAGCCAACTAAAGTAATGTAGTTAACGTAAGTTCAATCACAAAGGCATTTTATCATGGGCACAGTGGGAATTTATATCTGTGATGTTTAAATGATGTCTTAACCCCAGAGTGAGAGAATACATCACTTCCAGCAGATCTCCTTGCTGAGCGTGGCGTTGATCACGCACTGCTTCTCGTGGGGTGAGCCTGATGTTCCGCACGTCACGCCCCATGTCTAAAACACGGGGAAAAGGTAAAAGTCAATGTCGATGCATTTACAAATTCAATGTTTTACACAATATTGTATCATATTTGATGAGTTACTGACCTGTCTGTCAACAGGCTCGATGTGCTGTAGTCTCCACAACTGGACGCTTGCGCTCGGATCACACTGCCACAGGGTGTCCATGCACCAGACGGCCTGAGGGATCCTGTTGGACCGGAAAACAAAGAGACATGTGGTCAGTGGTGGGTCTTTTTCAATGCTGTATCAACATCTTTATCTGGACAGAAAACAGAGACATGTGGTCAGTGGTGGGTCTTTTTCAATGCTGTATCAACAGCTTTATCTGGACAGAAAAAAAGAGACATGTGGTCAGTGGTGGGTCTTTTTCAATGCTGTATCAACATCTTTATCTGGACAGAAAACAGAGACATGTGGTCAGTGGTGGGTCTTTTTCAATGCTGTATCAACATCAACAACTCTGCTAAATGACTCAAATGTAAATGTAATTTCTCTTTCCCACCAGAAAATGGCAGCTGCAGACCCGAGTGTTGTCACTGGGTTTCCGGTCCGCCCATCTGAAATGCAAAAAAAGTTAATTTTACTAGCTAGCTAAGTTGAAAACTAACATATATATTAAAATACCATAACCCACAGACTTGACTATAGTAACGGTAAAATAGACTGGGCTTTAGTATATCTGCACCTCTAAAATCCTAATATGTTGGAGGGGACATTTCTGCTGGGATGGAGGAATTATCTGGAATGCTCAACTAGATGATCAGGACAGTCTAGGGTACTATTTGCTGAAGAGGTGAGGTAATGCGATGAGCTATACGGCAGTACTTAAAACCCTCAGCCGTGAGGTCGCTGAGGAGGGTCAACGGTGATAGGGGGAATCGGATGGGGTCGGCAGGTGGCTTAGTGGGTAAGAGCGTTGTGCCAGTAACCGAAAGGTCGCTGGTTCTAATCCCCAAGCCGACTAGGTGAAAAATCTGTCGATGTGCCCTTAAGCAAGGCACTTAACCCTAATTGCTCCTGTAAGTCGCTCTGGATAAGAGCGTCTGCTAAATGACTAAAATGTAAATGTAAATGTATGAGATGCAGGGATGTAACATAAGGATTTTGGGGTTCTGGCCAGTAGACCTAAATAATATGCCATTTAGCAGACGCTTTTATCCAAAGCGACTTACAGTCATGTGCGCATAAATTTTTACGTATGGGTGGTCCCGGGAATCGAACCCACTACCCTGGCGTTACAAGCGCCATGCTCTACCAATTGAGCTACAGAGGACTAAATCTGTGTCATGCGATTGTTTGTAAAGTCAAAATGTCACTGCTGTGTCGAGGCTAGTTTGGCACATTGTCTACTAGCCATTTCACTGCTGTGTCGAGGCTAGTTTGGCACATTGTCTACTAGCCATTTCACTGCTGTGTCGAGGCTAGTTTGGCACATTGTCTACTAGCCATTTCACTGCTGTGTCGAGGCTAGTTTGGCACATTGTCTACTAGCCATTTCACTGCTGTGTCGAGGCTAGTTTGGCACATTGTCTACTAGCCCAGTCTGAAAGGTACTAGCCTCGGGCTAGCTTCATTTCCATCCCTAACTGGTAACTCAGATCATTTGATTAGTCATGTACAGTGCATTCGGAAATTATTCAGACCCATTCCCTTTCTCCACATTTTATTACGTTACAGCCTTATTCTAAAATTGATTAAACAACAGTTTTTCCTCATCAATCTACACACAATACCCCATAATGAGGAAGCGAAAACATTATTTACATAAGTATTCAGACCCTTTGCTATGAGGGTGTGCATCCTGTTTCCATTGATCATCCTTGAGATTTTTCTACAACTTGATTGGAGTCCACCTGTGGTAAATTCAATCGATTGGACATTGATTTGGAAAGGCGCACAACTGTCTATATAAGGTCCCACAGTTGACTGTGCATGTCAGAACAAAAACCAAGCCTTGAGGTCAAAGGAATTGTCCGTAGAGCTCCTAGAACGGATTGTGTTGAAGCACAGATCTGAGGAAGGATACCAAAAAATTTTTTGCAGCAATGAAGGTCCTCAAGAACACAGTGGCATCCATCATTCCTAAATGAAAGAAGTTTGGATCCACCAAGAAATAAGTTTCTAGTCCTCCTAGAACTGCCCGCCCGGGCCAAACTGAACAATCGGGGGAGAAAGGCCTTGGTCAGGGAGGTGATGGGAGAACCTTCCAGAAGGACAACTATCTCTGCAGCACTCCACCAGTCAGGCCTTTATGGTAGAGTGGAAGCAACTCCTCAGTAAAAGGCACATGACAGCCTGCTTGGAGTTTGCTAAAAGGCACCTAAAGGACTCACAGACCATGAGAAACAAGATTCTCTGGTCTGATGAAACCAAGATTGAACTCTTTGGCCTGAATGCCAAACGTCACGTCTGGAGGAAACCTGGCAACACCCCTACGGTGAAGCATGGTGGTGGCAGAATCATGCTGTGGGGATGTTTTTGTAGCGTCAGGGAATGGGAGACTAGTCAGGATCTAGGGAAAGATGAACGGAGCAAAGTACAGAGAGATCCTTGATGAAAACCTGCTTCAGAGTGCTCAGGACCTCAGACTGGGGTGAAGGTTCTCTGGAGAGACCTGAAAATAGCTGTGCAGCGACGCTCCCCATCCAACCTGACAGAGCTTGAGAGGGTCTGCAGAGAAGAATGGGAGAAACTCCCCAAATACAGGTGTGCCAAGCTTGTAGTGTCATACCCAAGAAGACTCAAGGCTGTAATCGCTGTCAAAGGTGCTTCAACAAAGTCCTGAGTAAAGGGTCTGAATACTTAGGTAATTGTGATATTTCAGTTTATTTTTAATACATTTGCAAACATTTCTAAAAAACAGTTTTTGCTTTGTCATTATGGGTTATTGGGTCCAGATCTAGAAAAAAACTATGTAATCCATTTTAGAATAAGGCTGTAACGTAACAAAATGTGGAACAAGTCAAGGGGTCTGAATACTTTCCGAATGCACTGTACAATAGATGCACTCGTGGAACAAAACCGTTTCTATGTTTTGTATGGGGGAAAACATTGATCCCACAAGTCCTTTATGAGCTAGCTAGCCAAGTTTACCTAATGTAGCTAATTAGCCAACCAAGGTGCCTAATGAGCTAGCCCACCAGGCGATATTTAGCTAGCTAGTTAGCTAGTTAACATTAGCTCACCATTCATGTTGTCAGACTTTTCTAAGTGGTGA
This sequence comes from Coregonus clupeaformis, assembly GCF_020615455.1. NCBI lineage: Eukaryota > Metazoa > Chordata > Actinopteri > Salmoniformes > Salmonidae > Coregonus > Coregonus clupeaformis. The sequence goes on along the minus strand of NC_059214.1, from coordinate 56,820,178 downwards.
CATGCTAGCTAACCAACTATCCTTGCCATGGTGCCGGCCTAACGTTAGCTAGTAAGTCTGACTACACGAATGGTGAGTTAACGTTAACTAGCTAACGTTAGCTAAATATCAATTCCCTGGTGGGCTAACGCTAGCTAGCATGTCACCACATGAAACGTTAGTTCACAGTTTGTATAGTTATACTTTAACTAGCTGGTTAGCTCATTAAAGACTTGCTAAAGTCTGCTAAATGGCATGTTATTATTATTATTAAAGACTTGCAATAAAAAGGTCACAACAGTCATTATGCTAGCCTATGCTGGTTTTCTTTTTACTTGTAACATGCTGACCACACCGCACGCGTCACGTGCGCGAGCGCGAGCGTTGGAAAATAAATGTACACATACATGTTATTCAATCATTGCACCCACACTGCTTGCACGTGTCAACAAGCATCTGTTTGACAAGGCGCTAAAATAGAACTTGGTTCTAGAAGGATTACTTTTATACTATTCCAGGTATTCCTTAAAGAGGTGGGGTTTCAAGTGTCTCCAGAAGGTGGTCAGTGACTCCGCTGTCTTGGCGTCGTGAGAGAGTTTGTTCCACCATTGGGGTGCCAGAGCAGCGAATAGCTTTGACTGAGCTGAGCGGGAACTGTGCTTCCGTAGAGGTAGGGGGGCTAGCAGGCCGGAGGTGGATGAACGTAGTGCCCTCGTTTGGGTGTAGGGTCTGATCAGAGCCTGAAGGTAAGGAGGTGCCGTTCCCCTCACAGCTCCTTACGCAAACACCATGGTCTTGTAACAGATGCGAGCCTCAACTGGAAGCCAGTGTAGTGTGCGGAGGAGCGGGGTGACGTGAGAGAACTTGGGAAGGTTGAACACCAGACGGGCTGCAGCATTCTGCATAAGTTGTAGGGGTTTAATGGCACAGGCAAGGAGCCCAGCCAACAGCGAGTTGCAGTAATCCAGACGGGAGATGACAAGTGCCTGGATTAGGACCTGTGCCACTTTCTGTGTAAGGTAGGGTCGTACTCTGTGAATGTTGTAGAGCATGAACCTACAGGATCGGGTCACCGCTTTGATGTTAGCGGAGAACGACAGGATGTTGTCCAGGGTCACGCCAAAGTTATTTGCACTCTGGGAGGAGGCCACAATGGAGTTGTCAACCGTGATGGCGAGATCATGGAGCGGGCAGTCCTTCCCCGGGAGGAAGAGCAGCTCCGTCTTGCCAAGGTTCAGCTTGAGGTGGTGATCCGACATCCACACTGATATGTCTGCCAGACAAAATTAATTGTGTGTCGTCTGCGTAGCAATGATAGGAGAGACCATGTGAGGATATGACAGAGCCAAGTGACTTGGTGTATAGAGAGAATAGGAGAGGGCCTAGAATTGAGCCCTGGGGGACACCAGTAGTGAGAGCACATGGTGCGGAGACAGATTCTCACCACGCCACCTGATAGGAGCGACCTGTCAGGTAGGACGCAATCCAAGAGTGAGCAGTGCCGGAAATGCCCAACTCGGAGAGGGTGGAGAGGAGGATCTGATATTTCACAGTAACAAAAGGCAGCAGATAGGTCTAGAAGGATAAGAGCAGAGGAGAGAGAGTTAGCTTTAGCAGTGCGGAGAGCCTCCGTGACACAGAGAAGAGCAGTCTCAGTTGAACGACCAGTCTTGAAACCTGACTGGTTTGGATCAAGAAGGTCATTCTGAAATAGATAGCAGGAGAGTTGGCTAGAGACAGCACGCTCAAGAGTTTTGGAGAGAAAAGAAAGAAGGGATACTGGTCTGTAGTTGTTGACATCGGAGGGATTGAGTGTAGGTTTTTGAGGAGGGGTGCAACTCTCGCTCTCTTGAAGACGGAACGGACATGGCCAGTGGTCAAGGATGAGTTGATGAGCGAGGTGAGGTAAGGGAGAAGGTCTCCGGAAATGGTCTGGAGAAGAGAGGAGGGGATAGGGTCAAGCGGGCAGGTTGTTGGGCGGCCGGCCGTCACAAGTCGCAAGATTTCATCTGGAGAGAGAGGGGAGAAAGAAGTCAAAGCATAGGGTAGGGCAGTGTGAGCAGGACCAGCAGTGTCATTTGACTTAATAAATGAGGATCGGATGTCGTCAACCTTCTTTTCAAAATGGTTGACGAAGTCATCCACAGAGAGGGAGGAGGGAGGAGGAGGAGGATTCAGCAGGGAGGAGAAGGTGGCAAAGAGCTTCCTATGGTTAGAGGCAGAGGCTTGAAATTTAGAGTGGTAGAAAGTGGCTTTAGCAGCGGAAACAGAGGAAGAGAATGTAGAGAGGAGGGAGTGAAAAGATGACAGGTCCGCAGGGAGTCTATTTTTCCTCCATTTCCGCTCGGCTGCCCGGATCCCTCTTCTGTGAGCTCGCAATGAGTCGTCAAGCCACAGAGCAGGAGGGGAGGACCGAGCCGGCCGGGAGGATAAGGGACATAGAGAGTCAAAAGATGCAGAAAGGTTGGAGAGGAGGGTTGAGGAGGCAGAATCAGGAGATCAGAGGGAGAAGGATTTAGCAGAGGGAAGAGATGATAGGATGGAAGAGGAGAGAGTAGCGGGAGAGAGAGAGCGAAGGTTGCGATGGCACATTACCATCTGAGTAGGGGCAGAGTGAGTAGTGTTGGAGGAGAGCGAGAGAGAAAAGGATACAAAGTAGTGGTCGGAGACTTGGAGGGGAGTTGCAGTGAGATTAGTAGAAGAACAGCATCTAGTAAAGATGAGGTCAAGCGTATTGCCTGCCTTGTGAGTAGGGGGGGGACGGTGAGAGGGTGAGGTCAAAAGAGGAAAGGAGTGGAAAGAAGGAGGCAGAGAGAAATTAGTCAAAGGCAGACGTAGGGAGGTTAAAGTCACCCAGAACTGTGAGGGGTGAGCTATCCTCAGGAAAGGAACTTGTCAAGCTCATTGATGAACTCTCCAAGGGAACCTGGAGGGCGATAAATGATAAAGATGTTAAGCTTGAATGGGCTAGTGACTGTGACAGCATGGAATTCAAATGAGGAGATGGACAGATGGGTCAGGGGAGAAAGAGAGAATGTCCACTTGGGAGAGATGAGGATTCCTGTGTCACCGCCGCACTGACCAGATGCTCTCGGGGTATGCGAGAACACATGGTTAGACGAGGAGAGAGCAGTAGGAGTAGCAGTGTTTTCTGTGGTAATCCATGTTTCCGTCAGCGCCAAGAAGTTGAGGGACTGGAGGGTAGCATAGGCTGAGATGAACTCGTTGGCCGCAGAATGGCAGTTCCAGAGGCTGCCGGGGACGTAGAACTCCACGTGGGTCGTGCGTGCAGGGACCACCAGATTAGAGTGGCAGCAGCCACGCGGTGTGAAGCGTTTGTATGGCCTGTGCAGAGAGGAGAGAACAGGGATAGACAGACACATAGTTGACAGGCTACAGAAAAGGCTACAATAATGCAAAGGAGATCGGAGTTACCTTGTCCGAGAGAGATTTGTGCGGTTATCAAAACGTCACGCCAGGGTAAGCCTACACGAAACACAGGCCTTATATGAAGTAGTTCTAAAATCCCCAACGGAAAAATAAATGGTACAAAAAACAATTGGAACCATTTCCGGGTTTTACCGCTAGGTTTTATGGGTATTTGACTCATACTATGGTACTCAATGTCACAGTTTCTAAACCCAGAGGCGTAACATTGCAAGACTTCCAGGAACGCTTGCGAAAAAGACTGAAAAGACCATGCCATGGTTTGGGGTTTGAGAAAAGTGAAACATTTCCTTAGTTGTTAATTTTTTCGAAGTCTAAATGCACAACCTAGATTCAAGCCAATGTATTAAGTAGTTGAACATGTTATTTCTCCAACTTCGTGAAAGTGACAAACTGACACATTTTCGTCCAAAAAAAAAACCTTTATATCGAAGGAGTGCTTTTGATTTGACGGCCTGCACATGCGCAGTTCGGCGCGAAATTTCCCGTTAGACCCGTTGACGTGTTTCTACGCGTGAGCTTAGCTAGCGAATGTTGCCATGACATCGCCTACAAGTGTGATCGGGGATTTCTATTGGAGATGTCGTTTTAGCCTATCTCCATACTGTGCTGTCTTTGCTAATGTTGTAGTACCCAGTAACTGTACAGGAAGTGCACCCATAGCTCCAATAAAAGCGATTTCCGCAATGTTCGGACTGGGACCTGAAATCGGCCCTGGCATTTCTAACACACCGGCCCATTTTTTTTCCCCTTGAGGCCCCCACACAGGAGGACCCCATTATATTAGCCTAATAATTATAATTTTGTACAAAAAAAACAAGTTAGACAAGCCCAGTGGGCTAAATATGGACCAGCCCATCTGTCATTTGCCAGAAATGCCAGACGCCAGTCCGCCCCTGGGTTACTGTGTAACAACTGGGTTAGAAATAAACATTTTTCTTGTAAACAGAAGCATTTTTGGAATCCTTAAGAGTCCAGTCCTGTATACTTTGTAAATGAATCATCAGGGCGAAAGTGATGTGAATGTTGCATAATTATCTATATATTTTACACTAGTTATCATACAAATAATAATTTTATGTATTTCTGAGATATGTGATTTATTAGTTTATTTATTATTTTTTCAAGCCTAAATGTACTCCTATAATTTACTCCACCATACACACATTTCTGTACGTTGTGTCGTAGTAAAATTGGGGGTCCATTCTTCTCAGGAGCACTTATAGTTTCCAAATCCACAGAGTTTACACCCCAGAGGAGCTTTGCTGTTCATTTTGCGGCGTTAAAGTGGCCAATCAGCTTAAATACAATATTTTTTTCATACTGGACATAGATATTGCACCGTACACACTTTTCTGTACATCGTGTCGCAGTGAAATTGGGTTCCATTCTACCCAGGAGCGCCTCTAGTTTCCAAATCCACAGAGTTTACACTCTTTTCTACAATCAAACAATATCTTTATTCAAAAAGTTAAGATGCAATTTGGTCAAAAAAAAGCATACTTTATTCATAACGAATATCATGATGAAGTTAATTAATCACAAATACTTTTAGTGAAATTGATCATCAACAGTAAAACAGAAGTTTCAAATTAAGAGCAAGATCCTCTTCATCTCCTTGCGATGTCAGCCCACTGGGCACAAACTGGTTCGTCAACATTGTTTCCACGTCATTAGCTGGGTTTCCATCCAATTGGCAACAGATTTTTTTTGCAAATATTCTAAAATCTGCATGAAAACAAAATGCACATTTTCCGAGAAGGGTACAACTGCGGCTTGAGAGTTAGCTAGCCCACGGTTTCGCCCTAGCCTCCTCTGTGCTAGCGGGCCGCAGGTCCGACCGGCAGACAGTGTCGTTTGCCCACGCCTGTTGGTCCCAGTTCTTCCATGGCCTGCATACTCACCAGACATGTCCCCCATTAAGCATGTTTGTGATGCTCTGCATCGACGTGTACGACAGCGTGTTCCAGTTCCCGCCAATATCCAGCAACTTCGCACAACCATTGAAGAGGAGTGGGACAACATTCCACAGGCCACAATCAACAGCCTGATCAACTCTATGTGAAGGAGATGTGTCACGCTGCATGAGGCAAATGGTGGTCACACCAGATACTGACTGGTTTTCTGATCCACACCCCTACCTTTTTTTTAAGGTATCTGTGACCAACAGATGCATATCTGTATTCCCAGCCATGTGAAATCCATAGATTAGGGCCTAATTCATTCATTCATTTCAATTGACTGATTTCCTTATATGAACTGTATCTCAGTAAAATCTCAGAAATAGTTGCATGTTGCATTTATATTTTTGTTCAGTATATATAAAATGTTTATAGATCTAACTTAAATTAGATTATATACAGTGCCTTCGGAAAGTATTCAGACCCCTTGACTTTTTCCACATTGTTACGTTACAGCCTTATTCTAAAATTGATTAAATTGTTTTTTTTTTCATCATCAATCTACACACAATACCCCATAATGACAAAGCAAAAACAGGATTTTAGAAATGTTTGGAAAAAAAATAGAAAACGTACATATTACATTTACATAAGTATTCAGACCCTTTACTCAAATACTTTGTTGAAGCACCTTTGGCAGCGATTACAGCATCGATTCTTCTTGGGTATGACGCTACAAGCTTGGCACACGTATTTGGGGAGTATCTCCCATTCTTCTCTGCAGATCCTCTCAAGCTCTGTCAGGTTGGATGGAGAGCGTTGCTGCACAGCTATTTTCAGGTCTCTCCAGAGATGTTCGGGTTCAAGTCAGGGCTCTGGCTGGGCCATTCAAGGACATTCAGAGACTTGTCCCGAAGCCACTCCTGCGTTGTCTTGACCAGAGAATCTTGTTTCTCATGGTCTGAGAGTCTTTAGGTGCCTTTTGGAAAACTCCAAGCGGGCTGTCATGTGCCTTTTACTGAGGAGTGGCTTCTGTCTGGCCACTCTACCATAAAGGCCTGATTGGTGGAGTGCTGCAGAGATAGTTGTCCTTCTGGAAGGTTCTCCCATCTCCACAGAGGAACTCTAGAGCTCTGTCAGAGTGACCATCAAGTTATTTTTATTATGATTATTATAATTATGATTATTTTTTTGGGGGGGTAGATCAGCTTTGATAGATTGTAACTTCCATCGGGTTCTTGGTCACCTCCCTGACCAAGGTCCTTCTCCCCCGATTGCTCAGTTTGGCTGGGTGGCCAGCTCTAGGAAGAGTCTTGGTGGTTCCAAACTTCTTCCATTTAAGAATGATGGAGGCCACTGTGTTCTTGGGGACCTGCAATGCTGCAGACATTTTTTTGGTACCCTTCCATCGATCTGTGCCTCAACACAATCCTGTCTCGGAGCTCTACGGACTATTCCTTCGACCTCATGGCTTGGTTTTTGCTCTGACATGTACTGTCAACTGTAGGACCTTATATAGACAGGTGTGTGCCTTTCCAAATCATGTCCAATCAATTGAATTCACCACAGGTGGACTCCAAACAAGTTGTAGAAACATCTCAAGGATGATCAATGGAAACAGGATGCACCTGAGCTCAATTTCGAATCTCATAGCAAAGGGTCTGAATACTGATGTAAATAAGGTGTTAATAAAAATGTATAAAAAAATTGTTTTTTGTCATAGATTGTGTAGATTGCTGAGGGATTTATTTTATTTAATCAATTTTAGAATAAGGCTGTAACGTAAAAAATTTGGAAAAAGTCAAGGGGTCTGAATCCTTTCCGAAGGCACTGTATAACTTTTTCTAAATGATAAAATATTAGATCAACTTACCTCAATATCGTTTTGTTAGTGACAAACATTTTTTGAGACGGATAACATTTTTAGTTGAGCAAGAGTAGTGGCAGCCAGGGAACGTGTTGTAAAATGTTTTGGTGACATAAAATGTTTTCTGTGAGAATTACAGGGGGTAGTTCTCCCGGGGAGCTCGTTACTCTACTTCACTAGAATAAAAAGGGTGGATGAAAACTGTTTTGTTTTTTAAAGAACATAATCTAGGTGATAATTATGGTGATACTAGCCTCGTTGTGAACCTGTAGCAACATGACTAGGATACTGACTCAAAAAATATTTAGCCAAAACACTTGACCTGTTGCACGTTTTGGCAGTTAAGGCTGGCTGATTTAAATGTATGTAAAGTCTGCAGTCTTCTCAACATTAGGATAATGTGGGTCGTTTACAAATATGCCGGTCAGTTAACACTCCATCTACTGATGACATTGTTTCCATTGTTTTTGCTTAAGCAGTTAGCTTCTCACCTAATCCCCTCAAAAATTGGTCCCTCCACTACAAAGCAAGCCAAGAGTGCACGACTGGTAAGCCTATAGAATGCCGTTTTATTTCACACTGGACAAGAGGAACACCTACGTGAGAATGCTATTCATTGACTACAGCTCAGCGTTCAACACCATATTGCCCACAAAGCTCATCACTAAGCTAAGGACCCTAACGACTAAACACCTCCCTCTGCAACTGGATCCTGGAATTCCTGACGGGCCGCCCCCAGGTTGTAAGGGTAGGTAACAACACATCTGCCATGCTGATCCTCAACACGGGGGCCCCTCAGGGGTGCGTTCTCAGTCCCCTCCTGTGAAGCAGCTCCAAAACCTCTTTAGACAACACAAATCATTACCAAAGCAGACAGGCAGTCCTTTATAATGATTCACTAACCAACTCCTATAAATCACTTGTTTGCCTCCTGTCTTTCCCCTGGCAAGCTGGAATGCACAGCCTTGACCACAACAGCGTTTTTTCCCTCTCTCTTCTCTTCACATGGCAACCCCTTGGTACGTAGACAAAAACACATTGTGGCTGTTCAACTTGGCAGAGCTCTGTAACCCCAACAACAAGGCTACTCTATGACAATACGATTGAGAGGGCAAAGGAAATGTGAGCTCATTGTCTCCTCAGGACACTGTAGCTCTGCAGAGGCCAGAGTCTGAGAGAGTTGTGGTGGGAGTGAACCTTCATTAGTAGTAGGCTAGAATGTATATCAAGCCTGTTTACAAGGAGTTCCCCACTTTTCATGGTTTTCAAAGGTAGGACCGTAGTTTAATACCCTTCAGTGTTTTTATAACAGGATTTAGGCCTACATAGAAGTCTCTCGTTAGGAAGTTGAAGGGCTGGTGTACATCCACACATTTAGAATCATAGGAAAATAGCAAATTTTTCTGTAATTGCCATCCAGTGCTGTTGTTTGTGTCATTCTCCTCCATCTCTCGCTCCACTGTCAGACCAGCCTCAGCCAGAACCTGTCGGTTAGCATAGCAACAGGCTAGTTAGCCCCACATGAGCTACACATCTGGCAGCTATTAGAGTGGCTGTTTTATAGCGACAGCCTAGGTGTTACTCTTTTAGCGCAAGCCCAAGGGCAGCTGAGCAGACGCTACCAGGTTTGTTTGAGCTGAACCCACTGTCTCCCCCCCACCCCCCCACCTCCACCTCCTCGTCATCGCTAAGCCTACTCCAAGATTTATCCAGGGGATGCTAGTCTATAACAACTCATCCTTGTAGTGTAATGTGGTCTAAGCGTCGCTAATAGAATCAACACTAATCAGCGAGCCTCTCCTTTAGTTCCTACTATATGACCGCCCGGCTCGGCCCGGCAGGCAGCGACATGGTTATTACAGTGACCTCATAAAGGGGACCCCAGGCTCTGTCGTAGCTGGCCGTGACCGGGAGATCCATGGGGCGGCGCACAATTGGCCCAGCGTCGTCCAGGGTAGGGGAGGGAATGGCCGGCAGGGATGTAGCTCAGTTGGTAGAGCATGGCGTTTGCAACGCCAGGGTTGTGGGTTCAATTCCCACGGTGGGCCAGTATGAAAAATGTATGCACTCACTAACTGTAAGTCGCTCTGGATAAGAGCGTCTGCTAAATGACTAAAATGTAATGTAAATGTACTCCCTGTTCACCCACGACTGCGTGGCCAACCACGACTCCAACACCATCATTAAGTTTGCCAACGACACAGCGGTGGTAGGCCTGATCACCGACAACGTCGAGAAAGCCTATAGGGAGGAGGTCAGAGACCTGGCAGTGTGGTGCCAGGATAACACCCTCTCCCTCAACATGATCAAGACAAAGGATATGATTGTGGACTACAGGAAAAAAAAGAAGACTGAGCACGGCCCCATTCTCATCGACGGGGCTGTAGCGGAACAGGTTGAGAGCTTCAAGTTCCTTGGTGTCCACATCACCAACAAACTATCATGGTCCAAACACACCAAGACAGTCGTGAAGAGGGCACGACAAAGCCTATTTCCCCTCAGAAAGTTATACAGCTCACCATCGAGAGCATCCTGACTGGTTGCATCACTGCCTGGTATGGCAACTGCTCGGCTTCCGACCGCAAGGCACTACAGAGGGTAGTGCGTATGGCCCAGCTTCCTGCCATCCAGGATCTCTATACCAGGCGGTGTCAGAGGAAGGCCCTAAAAATTGTCAAAGACTCCAGCCACCCTAGTCATAGACTGTTCTCTCTGCTACCGCACAGCAAGCGGTACCGGAGCGCCAAGTCTAGGTCCAAAAGGCTTCTTAACAGCTTCTACCCCCAAGCCATAAGACTCCTGAACAGCTAATCATGGCTACCTGGACTATTTGCATTGTCCCCCCCCCCCCCCACCCCACCCCTCTTTTACGCTGCTGCTACTCTGTTAATTATTTATGCATAGTCACTTTAACTCTACCCACATGTACATATTACCTCAATTACCTCGACTAACATGTGTCCCCGCACATTGACATTGACTCTGTACCGGTACCCCCTGTATATAGCCTCCCTACTGTTATTTCATTTTACTGCTGTTCTTTAGTTATTTTTTACTATTTTCTTATCTATTTTTTTTCTTAACACTTATTTTTCTTAAAACTGAATTGTTGGTTAAGGGCTTGTAAGTAAGCATTTCACTGTAAGGTCTATACCTGTTGTATTAGGCGCATGTGGCAAATAAAATTTGATTTGATGTTTAGTTATTTGTATTACTGCTGTTACCATGACAACCAACTAGTAACCATGACTTTTAATGTGGTTAACAATATCAATGTTATTTGTACTATAAAGGCAATTTACTTTTTTCCATTTGTTCATATTGTTAAACAAAATTCTAAGTTTCTCATAAAATGTTACGAATTTCGCCATTTGTATTATTTTTTAACCATCATTGAGGGATTTTTATTTTGAAGTGAAATCGCCGACTTCAAATCACGGCTTTATTCTTGCTGGCGGAATGGAGGTATTATCCCGCTCTTGAATTTTCACGTGACATTTTTGGGAATCAACTCCATCTGTTAAAATCGGAGACCGTTCAGAGATCAGAATATCATTATAAAGGGTCAATGAGGGAGTTCTATTACGCTGCCCCGGGTTAAACCCGTCACGTCATCGGTGAAAGAGGGGAGGGAGGAGCGCCTTTCTCAAATCAAACGTGAATCTGCGCCGCTCGGTCATGTTGTCAACAAGGCAGCATGGTGCATCGTCCAAAAACACATATTTTCCGTAAAATAAATGTGTGCGTTTTTCAAACTAGTTTTCACTGGGAAGACATATAAAGCTGTCACTTTTGCATATGAAATCACAGAATCCTACTCATCCCTGATCACCTCACGTGCTTAAGTACGTCACTTAATGACTGTAAGTCGCTTTGGATAAAAGCGTCTGCTAAATGGCATATTATTATTATTATTATTATTATTATTATTATTATTATTATTATTATTTATAAGTACGTCACTTTTGTTTTGAGCCGACTTGAAGTGGGGCACCTGGCTCATGCCCGGGAGACAGCCCGGTTACAAAACGAACACAATCACTTTTCACCCGGTTAAAACTCCCCCCTCGGGTGTTATACCGGTCCAGATAAACAAAAAATTAATATGCCATTCAGCAGACGCTTTTATCCAAAGCGACTTACAGTCATGCGTGCATACATTTTTGTGTATGGGTGGTCCCGGGGATCGAACCCACTACCCTGGCGTTACAAGCGACGTGCTCTACCAGCTGAGCTACAGAGTGAGCTACAATGAGTGGCTAACCCTGACCACTGTCAATCAATTGTTTTATCCAATCCACTCCAGAAGTGACGCAAGCAACGAGAACGACTGTCCAACAAACCTCCGATTTACAATTAATTCATGAAATTCTGAATGATTAGCAAATTACTGTAGCATTATTTTTATTTGTTCTTTGTCATTGATTTAGTACGAGTTTGGCATTTCAAAATCATATGTTTTTTGTTAGCCTGCCTTATTGTGAGACAAGTGAAATTAAAATACAATCTCTGTTGTACAAAGTACATACATTTCACCCCTCAAATAGCACTCCAGAGGATTTCTGGACACCGTGGTCACAATGGCAGTTAGTTAGAGCCTGTTGTATAATATCTGTGAGTCATTTGGGTTAAAGCTTGTCTAAATCCACCAAATCCAGGATGACTAATGAGCGCTGGGGATATTTTGGTCATATTTGGTCTGATCCAGCCTCATACAGATTGCGTCCCAAATAGCACCCTGGCATCCACTACTTTTGACCAGAGCCCCGTGGGTCGTAATCTAGCCCCCCTATATACAGAGCCCTGTGGGTCCTGGTCGAAACCAGTGCACTATATCGGGGAATAGTGTGCTATTTGGGAGGCAGAACAGTCTCAGAGGCCGTTACGATGAAGTAAACTCCCAGGAATGTGTGGCAAAAAGCCCCTGGGAATCTCGAATCCTGTGTAAGTGGATGGAGGGAGTAGAGGAGGGTGGGATGGAGAGATGCAGGGTATAAAATAAATGTTGACTGATTTATGTGTTATGCTTGGCAGACACTGCCCTCTGCTTTTATAGATGATTGAATTACAGTACTGTCTTTGAGAAACATCTAACAGACATTTAAACCGTCCACGTACAAACTATAAGGAGGTAAGGATCACATGAAGGCCCAACGTTATTGATAAATAGCAGAAATTAGAATTAGGTCAGAACCTTTCCTCTAGATTATCTGAAGGCTTGTCTCTGTGTGGTTTGATGTGCGGCATGTACTTTGTCATGACAGGAAATGTTAAAAAGACTACAAATGCTAAATAAATTAAAAGTAGTAATCTAGAAAGGCTTATTATTTCCTGAAAACATTGTTGCAGGCAGCATTGAGCTTGATTGACCGAGCGAGCCCGCCAACGATGACAGTGTTTACAGATTAAATGAGTGTGGGCTTTTCCTTTTTTCATTGAAAAAATCACCTGTCTTTCGTATTGTGGCCCAGGCCAGTCATGCATGTGGCTGTGGGGGTTTATCTGACCATGTGACTCAGCATGAATCTGTTCAATGGTTGCCCTATTCCCTATATAGTGCACTACTTTTGACCAGATGCCTATGGGCCCTGGTCTAAAGTAGTGCACTATATAGGGAATAGGGTGCCATTTGGGAAACAGCCCAATGATTGTGCTGGACTTTTGACTGACTCACTGACCGACTGACTGCATTGGCTCATTTCCTAATGACAAAAGACTAGTGACCCACCAATTTCAAAGGGAATCATCTCAGGATCATAGGATAGATTTACATTTACATCATTTAGTAGACGCTCTTATCCAGAGCGACCTACAAATTGGTGCATTCACCTTATAGCCAGTGGGATAACCACTTTATAATATATATATATAAAAAAAAAATTTGGGGGGTGGGGTAAGGGGGGGTAGAAGGATTACTTTATCCTATCCCAGGTATTCCTTAAAGAGGTGGGGTTTCAAGTGTCTCCGGAAGGTGGTGAGTGACTCCGCTGTCCTGGCGTCGTGAGGGAGCTTGTTCCACCATTGGGGTGCCAGAGCAGCGAACAGTTTTGACTGGGCTGAGCGGGAACTGTGCTTCCGCAGAGGTAGGGGGGCCAGCAGGCCAGAGGTGGATGAACGCAATGCCCTCGTTTGGGTGTAGGGACTGATCAGAGCCTGAAGGTACGGTGGTGCCGTTCCCCTCACAGCTCCGTAGGCAAGCACCATGGTCTTGTAGCAGATGCGAGCTTCAACTGGAAGCCAGTGGAGTGTGCCAGGGTTAATGATGCAAAAGCCCTACTATAGTATAGATGCCCAGGGGTAATGATGCCAAGCCCTACTATAGTATAGATGCCCAGGGGTAATGATGCCAAGCCCTACTATAGTATAGATGCCCAGGGGTAATGATGCCAAGCCCTACTATAGTATAGATGCCAGGGGTAATGATGCCAAGCCCTACTATAGTATAGATGCCAGGGGTAATGATGCCAAGCCCTACTATAGTATAGATGCCAGGGGTAATGATGCCAAGCCCTACTATAGTATAGATGCCAGGGGTAATGATGCCAAGCCCTTTCACTATGTCTTCTAGAATCCTCTACACATTAATTCACCATATATACGTTACCATACATTCCTATCCTGATACAGTCATGCAGATTAATTTAAACACAATTTATGTGAAGTCTCAATGATATCTCTGTAACTTTTCTTTTTTATTTTCAATTAAGCGTGAATGACACAAAGACACGTTTAAAAGGGGAGGAAGCTCAGTATTAACCGAATAATTCCAGATAAATAGTGCTACTGTATAAATGTAAAACAAGCCGTCAGAAAAGCCAGTATTTATGAAACACTCAGTCGACTATTTAGGCCATGATTACAACTTATTAACAGCAAATCAAAATCACAAGGAGTAAAATACCTTGCTTTAAATTAATACTAAATAAATCAAAATAACCAACCCAATAAATATTTAATTTAGAAAACATTCACACTGACTTCTGATCAGGTTGAAATTGAAAGCCGTATGAAGGAAAAGATGTGGAAGATAAACTAAGAATGTCTCCTGTTATTACCTGGGATGTCAGAGGGGCAGACAGTCACACGCATTTAAAAACATTCATTTGTAAAATGAGGAAAACAGAGTTTGTAAAGTTGCCAACATCTACTCCTCTGATAGTTCTGCTGGAGAAAGGATCTTTGTCTTTCGGATGGCAGGCTGAGGGACAAAGAGGGCAGTGAGATTCCCATGGCGAGGTTGTTATTGTTATGGTGGAACATCCTCATTCACTTTAAGCCTTGTGTACCGTTGTCCATGGAATGAGCCACCCGAACTCAAAAAGAGCCAATTCAATACAAATAAGTGGATTCAATTCAAATGAGCTGATTTTATATTTCATTCAATTCAAAACAAGCTGATTCAGTTAAATTCAGTCCTAGTCTCATTCGTCCAGGTCCAGCGCGTCGAGCTCCTCCTCCAGCGGGTTCAGGTCTTCTCCAGTGAACAGATTCTCGTCTACAGGGACATCTTCAGTGTCCTCGTGTCCTCCTCTCCATTCTCCCCGTTCTCCTCCACCCCCTCCACCTCCTCCACCCTCTCTCACAACGAACAATCACTCACAAAGGACAAGGGGGCAGAGGGAACACTTATACACAGACTAATGAGGGAATGACTACCAGGGGTGTGTGATAGACAAGACAAGACAAGACAAATGGAGTGATGATAAATGGAGCGGTAGTGGCCAGTAAGCCGGTGACGACGAACGCCGAAACCTGCCCGAGCGAGGATGAGGGGCAGCCTCGGCTGAATTCGTGACAACGCAAGCCAGGCAGCGCTCACCATCAGTGTCCTTAGCAGGCCGAGGGCTGGCAGCGAACCTGTCTGCTGACGCCGCTGTGATCCTAGCATTATCCACCTCTTTAGGAATAAACCTGGCCACATCAATGTCCTGGAAGTCTTCAGCATCCACTACCTGTCAGAGAAGCATAGATTTGAATATTAGATGTATCAGTGTTTATAAATAATACTAATCTACCTGTTACAACCAAAATACCATTCAGGACAATACAGAGTTGTAGAACTACATATAAACATTTATATCGTCAAAGTAACATTACACTTCTTTATATTAGAACTTTGGTATTTAATTTAATCTGTCATCCCATCTAACAGTAAATTTACCTCATCACCCTCATCATCACCCTTGGTATCATCACCCTCATCATCATCCTTGGTATCATCACCCTCATCATCACCCTTGGTATCATCATCATCATCATCACCCTTGGTATCATCACCCTTGGTATCATCACCCTCATCATCACCCTTGGTATCATCACCCTCAATATCACCCTTGGTATCATCACCCTCATCATCACCCTTGGTATCATCACCCTCATCATCAACCTTGGTATCATCACCCTCATCATCACCCTTGGTATCATCTGCCTCTTCATCATCGTCATCAACCAGGTCGGGGCGGAACTCAAACACTTCACGACCACTCACCTGGAAAAGGGAGACATTTTCACACCATATACACTGAGTATACCAAACATTAGGAACTCCTTCCTAATATTGAGTTGTACCCCGCCCCCCTTTTACCCTCAGAACAGACTCAATTTGTCAGGGCATGGACTCTACAAGGTGTCGAAAGCGTTCCACAGTTGTGTCAATTTGGATGGATGTCCTTTAGGTGGTGGACCATTCTTGATACACACGGGAAACTGTTGAGCGTGAAAAAACGGTGTGCCTGGCACCTACTACCATACCCCGTTCAAAGGCATGTAAATATTTTGTTTTGCCAATTCACCCTCTGAATGGCACACATACACAATCCATGTCAATTGTCTCAAGGTTTAAAAATCTTTCTTTAACCTGTCTCCTCCCCTTAATCTACACTGATTGAAGTGGATATAACAAGTGACATCAATAAGGGATCATAGCTTTCACCTGGTCAGTCTATGTATTGGAAGTGTTAGCTCCGCGCAGAGCTCTATCATACTATCCAGGTCTGTGCCCAAACAGTTTGAGCTTCTACTTCTAAAAATCCACCTCTCCAGAAATAAGTCTATCACTGTTGCCGCTTGCTACAGACCCCCCTCAGCCCCCAGCTGTGCCCTGGACACCAGATGTGAATTGATTGCCCCCCATTTATCCTCAGAGTTCGTACTGCTTGGTGACCGAAATTGGGATATGCTTAACACCCTACAATCCAATCTAGATGCCCTCAATCTCACACAAATTATCAAGAAATCTACCAGGTTCAACCCTAAATCCGTAAACATGGGCACCCTCATAGATATCATCCTGACTAATTTACCCTCTAAATACACCTCCGCTGTCTTCAACCAGGATCTCAGCGATCACTGCCTCATAGCCTGCGTCCGTAATGGGTCCGCGGTCAAACGACCACCCCTCATCACTGTCAAACGCTTGTCGTATATGATGAATGGTGGCAATTATCGCTGCTGAGCAGGCCTTTCTAATTGACCTGGCCCGGGTATCCTGGATGGATATTGACCTCATTCCGTCAGTAGAGGATGCCTGGTTGTTCTTTAAAAGTGCTTTCCTCTCCATCTTAAATAAGCATGCCCCATTCAAAAAATTGACTTGACTGCCCTTGACCAGCACAAAAACAACCTGTGGCGTATTGCATTAGCATCAAACAGCCCCTGCGATAAGCAACTTTTCAGGGAAGTCAGGAACCAATATAAACAAGCAGTTAGGGAAGCAAAGGCTAGATTTTTCAAACAGAAATGTGCATCCTGTAGCACTAACTCCAAAAAGTTTTAGGACACTGTAAAGTCCATGGAGAATAAGAGCACTTCCTCCCAGCTGCCCACTGCACCGAGGCTAGGAAACACTGTCACCACCGATAAATCTACAATAATCGAGAATTTCAATAAGCATTTTGCTACGGCTGGCCATGCTTTCCACCTGGCTACCCCTACCCCGGCCACCAGCTCTGCCAAATCAGAGGGCCTGTTGTCTGGATCTCTGGCAGTCTCTATGGGGGTGCCACAGGGTTCAATTCTCGGGCCGACTCTATTCTCTGTGTATATCAATGATGTCGCTCTGGCTGCTGGTGACTCTCAGATCCACCTCTACGCAGACGACACCATTTTGTATACATCTGGCCCTTCATTGGACACTGTGTTAACAAACCTCCAAACAAGCTTCAGTGCCATACAACACTCCTTCAGTAGCCTCCAACTGCTCTTAAACACTAGTAAAACTAAATGCATGCTCTTCAATCGAACGTTGCTGGCACCCGCCCACCCGACTAGAATCACTACTCTCGACGGGTCTGACCTAGAGTATGTGGACAACTACAAATACCTAGGTGTCTGGTTAGACTGTAAACTCTCCTTCCAGACTCACATTAAGAATCTCCAATCCAAAGTTAAATCTAGAATCGGTTTCCTATTTCGCAACAAAGCCTCCTTCACTCATGCTGCCAAACATGCCCTCGTAAAACTGACTATCCCACCGATCCTTGACTTCGGCGATGTCATTTACAAAATACCTTCCAACACTCTACTCAGCAAATTGGATGTAGTCTATCACAGTGCCATCCGTTTTGTCTCCAAAGCCCCATATACTACCCACCACTGTGACCTGTACGCTCTTGTTGGCTGGTCCTCACTACATGTTCGTCGTCAAACCCACTGGCTCCAGGCCATCTATAAATCACTGCTAGGCAAATCCCCGCCTTATCTTAGCTCATTGGTCACCATAGCAACACCCACCCGTAGTATGCGCTCCAGCAGGTATATCTCACTGGTCATCCCCAAAGCCAACACCTCCTTTGAACGAACTGCAAAAATCTCTGAAGCTGGTGACTCTTATCTCCCTCACTAACTTTAAGCATCAGTTGTCAGAGCACCTTACCGATCACTGCACCTGTACACAGCCCATCTGAAATTAGCCCACCCAACTACCCCATATTGTTATTTATTTTGCTCATTTGCACCCCAGTATCTCTATTTGCACATCTTCTTCTGCACATCTATCACTCCAGTGTTAATACTAAATAGTAATTATTTGGCACTATGGCCTATTTATTGCCTTACCTCCATAACTTGCTACATTTGCACACACTGTATATATATTTTCTGTTGTATTTATGACTTTATGTTTTCTTTTACCCCATATGTAACTCTGTGTTGTTGTTTTTAGCACACTGCTTTGCTTTATCTTGGCCAGGTCGCAGTTGTAAATGAGAACTTGTTCTCAACTGGCTTACCTGGTTAAATAAAGGTGAAATAAATAAATAAATAAAAAACCATGTTCATGGCAGGACATTTCATTCAAGGAGTTTTGTCACCACCCTGTGGTAGGAGAAGATGCAGCACATGTGCTTCAGCGTATATTAAAATATTGTACTTCCTCCCAGGCCATACAGAGGGCATGCAAATACTGTATTTACCAGTACATTACAAATACCTGGATCAACATGAGCTCAAAAGGAGCCCCAGAAACCAATAAAGTCTGCTAGATGTACTCAAGGCTTCTGTACCAGACAATTGCCTAAGGCTATAATTAATATTTTGTTCCTGTCTCGAATAAAATAACAAACTCTAGTAGCAACTCACCCCCAGTGACCTGCCTGCTGAGAAGTCAGCCCTATTCCTCTCCATGTCCTGCTGATCCTTAGCGATCCTCTCCCGTCTCTTCCTCCTCTTCCAGACTAGGAACGTCTCCAGGGTGATACGGGTGACGTTTGGACCCAAGGGGCTGATCGCTGCAAATATAGATGATTGAACGGTGTTAGTGTTTTTGTCTGACATTTCGGTAACGCTTTACAATAACTTTCATGAATAGCTACTATTAATAAGGCCTCCCGAGTGGCGCAGCGGTCTAAGACACTGCATCGCTGTGCTAGAGGCGTCACTACAGACCCGGGTTCAATCCCGGAGACCCGCCCAGTGTCATCCGGGTTAGGGGAGGGTTTGGCCGGCCGGGATGTCCTTGTCCCATCGTGCTCTAGCGACTCCTTGTGGAGGCCGGGCGCAGTGCACGCTGACTTCGGTCGCGAGTTGTACGGTGTTTCCTCCGACACATTGGTGCGGCTGGCTTCCGGGTTAAGCGAGCAGTGTTGTCAAGAAGCAGTGCGGCTTGGCGGGGTCGTGTTTCAGAGGACGCATGGCTCTTGACCTTTGCCTCTCCCGAGTCTGTACGGCAGTTGCAGTGATGGGACATTTGGATATCATGAAAAAGGGGTAAAAAGTACCCCCCCCCCCCAAAATAAACTATTAATACATATAACATTTTTAAGAGGTTGCAAGGCTTAATCATGAAAATGGTCATAGATTCTGTTTCACAGCTTTAATACATTAGGAATGATCATAGACATAGAATGAAATAGATTCTGTTTCTATGGGAATGATCAACCCATTCTCGATCAGCTCCTCCAGTGAGATCTTTTCCTCCAGATTCTCTTCTTTCGTCTTGTCCTTCCTGAGGACGAACCCGTCAGGAAGAGCATGGTGGTACATACAGTTGACTCCTCCCCCGGGACAGACCCAGAACCAACCATACTTGTTGTTCTCTATGGCATCCAGGAAGTAATTACAAACCTATGGGGGAAAACATCACTTCAGTCAACCTTGTAGAAGAGCAAAGCATTGGAACAATAACAAACACTGTTAGATACAATATGTAACACGTGTTGTAATATGTATCATGTAACAACATGTAGATTAACAAATATGTAACAAGCATGTAACAAGCATGTAACAAGCATGTAACAAGCATGTAACAAGCATGTAACAAGCATGTAACAAGCATGTAACAAACATGTAACAAGCATGTAACAAGCATGTAACAAACATGTAACACGCATGTAACAAGCATGTAACAAGCATGTAACAAACATGTAACAAGCATGTAACAAACATGTAACAAACATGTAACAAGCATGTAACAAACATGTAACAAGCATGTAACAAGCATGTAACAAACATGTAACAAACATGTAACAAGCATGTAACAAACATGTAACAAGCATGTAACAAGCATGTAACAAACATGTAACAAGCATGTAACAAGCATGTAACAAACATGTAACAAGCATGTAACAAACATGTAACAAACATGTAACAAACATGTAACAAACATGTAACAAGCATGTAACAAACATGTAACAAGCATGTAACAAGCATGTAACAAACATGTAACAAGCATGTAACAAGCATGTAACAAACATGTAACAAGCATGTAACAAGCATGTAACAAACATGTAACAAACATGTAACAAGCATGTAACAAGCATGTAACAAACATGTAACAAGCATGTAACAAGCATGTAACAAACATGTAACAAGCATGTAACAAGCATGTAACAAACATGTAACAAACATGTAACAAGCATGTAACAAGCATGTAACAAACATGTAACAAGCATGTAACAAGCATGTAACAAACATGTAACAAGCATGTAACAAGCATGTAACAAACATGTAACAAGCATGTAACAAGCATGTAACAAACATGTAACAAACATGTAACAAGCATGTAACAAACATGTAACAAACATGTAACAAGCATGTAACAAACATGTAACAAGCATTTAACAAACATGTAACAAGCATGTAACAAGCATGTAACAAACATGTAACAAGCATGTAACAAACATGTAACAAGCATGTAACAAGCATGTAACAAGCATGTAACAAACATGTAACAAGCATGTAACAAGCATGTAACAAACATGTAACAAGCATGTAACAAGCATGTAACAAGCATGTAACAAACATGTAACAAGCATGTAACAAGCATGTAACAAACATGTAACAAGCATGTAACAAGCATGTAACAAGCATGTAACAAACATGTAACAAACATGAAACAAACATGTAACAAGCATGAAACAAACATGTAACAAGCATGTAACAAACATGTAACAAGCATGTAACAAACATGTAACAAGCATGTAACAAGCATGTAACAAGCATGTAACAAACATGTAACAAGCATGTAACAAACATGTAACAAACATGTAACAAACATGTAACAAGCATGTAACAAGCATGTAACAAGCATGTAACAAACATGTAACAAGCATGTAACAAGCATGTAACAAACATGTAACAAACATGTAACAAGCATGTAACAAGCATGTAACAAACATGTAACAAGCATGTAACAAGCATGTAACAAACATGTAACAAGCATGTAACAAGCATGTAACAAACATGTAACAAGCATGTAACAAGCATGTAACAAACATGTAACAAACATGTAACAAGCATGTAACAAACATGTAACAAACATGTAACAAGCATGTAACAAACATGTAACAAGCATTTAACAAACATGTAACAAGCATGTAACAAGCATGTAACAAACATGTAACAAGCATGTAACAAACATGTAACAAGCATGTAACAAGCATGTAACAAGCATGTAACAAACATGTAACAAGCATGTAACAAGCATGTAACAAACATGTAACAAGCATGTAACAAGCATGTAACAAGCATGTAACAAACATGTAACAAGCATGTAACAAGCATGTAACAAACATGTAACAAGCATGTAACAAGCATGTAACAAGCATGTAACAAACATGTAACAAACATGAAACAAACATGTAACAAGCATGAAACAAACATGTAACAAGCATGTAACAAACATGTAACAAGCATGTAACAAACATGTAACAAGCATGTAACAAGCATGTAACAAGCATGTAACAAACATGTAACAAGCATGTAACAAACATGTAACAAACATGTAACAAACATGTAACAAGCATGTAACAAGCATGTAACAAGCATGTAACAAACATGTAACAAACATGTAACAAACATTGTTACAATATTTAGCCTACCGGTAATTTGTTTGTTGATAGGTACAATCTGAGTTTGTTGAGTTTTGGCTTCTTCTTCTCTCCCTCTCCATGTTCCTTCTTCTTCTCTCCCTCTCCATGTTCCTTCTTCTCTCTCCCTCTCCATGTTCCTTCTTCTTCTCTCCCTCTCCATGTTCCTTCTTCTTCTCTCCCTCTCCATGTTCCTTCTTCTTCTCTCCCTCTCCATGTTCCTTCTTCTTCTCTCCCTCTCCATGTTCCTTCTTCTTCTCTCCCTCTCCATGTTCCTTCTTCTTCTCTCCCCCCAAAAAAAAATAAAAATAAAAAATAAAAAATTGGAAAGTGGTTATCCCACTGGCTATAGGGTGAATGCACCAATTTGTAAGTCGCTCTGGATAAGAGCGTCTGCTAAATGACCAGGGACGGCCTGTTCAATAGGGCGATATGGGCGACGCACTGCCAAACGGGAAAAGGAAGGGATTTTTTTTCTAATCAATTATATCACGGCAACAGTAGTTATCAGTGTTGTAATCTATACGTCTGATCTGCCACAGTGCCACACTGCCACTAAATGTCGAATCAGGCTAAAGTCGTGCTTCAAATGGCTCCACCCCCTTTTGGGGCGATTTCAGTCAGATTGAAAATCGCCCAGAACTTCTGTCATAGACTCCCATGTAAAATCTATTTTTTTCAAATTTCAGAGCCTTCAATACAATCTCAATGGGTGTCTGTGGGCTTGCACTTACGCGCTTTCGTCATACGTTACGTAACCATGAACGTAACTGAGAAAAGAGTGGATTGTTTGAAAGAAGTTCCTTTTTGTCGGCGAACAAATGAAGATAAATTGGCAACGAAACAATTAGGACCTCCCAGACCAAATTTAATAATTCAACAGGTTTCTACTAAAGGCGGAAAGTCCTACACCCGAGGATTTTCCAAAAATTGGTACGAACGAAAAAAGACATTGCCACTCACTCAACTGGATGACGAGGGATACAGGCTAGCTGTCCGCCGCCACAACGATGAGGTTAGTGTTGATAATCACAAGTTTACTGGATGTGGATATGGTGTAATAAAGGCAGTTTATTCAGAGGTAAATATATCTGGAATCGCGTTCACGGACCCGTTCGTCAAACTCTTAGGGAGCTATAAATTAAGCCCCATTACTTACCATATCAGATAAGAGAAATTGCTGCAGCTACATATATTTTACATCCTGGCCCTACATAGTTCACTATTTGCATCACTTACCAAAATATTACATGTGGTCATATATGCTTGGAAAGTGGAGATGCCATAGAACGTCAAAAAAGTAAACATTGCTGGAGACACATTGCCGTTTTGGAGAAGACATCGCGTTTGCTAGCGAAGAGATTTGTTGTGGCAAATGAACTTGGGCTGGGAATTGCCAGGAACCTCACGATAAGATATATGCATCAGCATTGCGAGTCTCATGATTCTATACGTATTGCGATTCGATACTGTGATTTTATTGCGCACCATATGTCTGTTGCAGAGGGGATCAGAAAGCCATGAGAACGAGTTTTGATCAGTCATGGAAATAAAAGTGCTGGAAAACAAATTGGCTCCCAATGTGAAAAGATTGAGAACAAGCTATGAAGGAACAATAATGGTGTTTTGGTGCAGGTACAGCCAACTAGCGCTAAAATATTGCGATATTGTCAATACAGTATATCGTAAAGTATCACTATGTAACTCGATTTCTTTCACCCCAATCCCTCAAATTAACGGGAAATAACTGAATTGTTTGCCCCACATTTAGCTAAGATGATTAGCTAGCCAGCTAAAATGTTTTAGTTAGTTAGCAGTCGCATCTACAATAGTTTACTGTCAATAACATGTCTCCAAAAATGACGTGGTGTCTCCAATTGTGTTGACATTTTACAATTGCAATGCGCATCCATGAGTATCCACTTTCTGTAGCTCAGCTGGTAGAGCATGGTGCTTGTAACGCCAAGGTAGTGGGTTCGATCCCCGGGACCACCCATACACAAAAATGTATGCACGCATGACTGTAAGTCGCTTTGGATAAAAGCGTCTGCTAAATGGCATATTATTATTATTATTATTATTATTATCTGAAGAGAGCCCGAAACATTGTGTGCAGACATTTTATGCAATAAATGAAGTAGGTTCAATCTAGTAGTTCTGATCTTCTGATTGGTCCTGATGAGTTGGGCGAGGTCCCCTGCAGGCTACTGTCACTGTTGCATTGGCTCTGAGTCGGGTTCTCTGTCTTCAAATGTTCAGCCTAAGAGAGGGGATTTTTGTGTGTGTGTGTGTGTGTGTGTGTGTGTTTAACAGTGATGATGTGTGTGTGTGTGTGTGTGTTTAACAGTGATGATGTGTGTGTGTGTGTGTGTGTGTGTGTGTTTAACAGTGATGATGTGTGTGTGTGTGTGTGTTTGTGTGTGTGTGTGTCCTCAGAGCAAGAACTCGTGAGTTGGAAGAACTGAGAGGCCTATGGCGTGGGTGTTGTCCTTGGCCACCTGCTGACAAGGCTGACAAGATAGGACCCTTTTGTCCATTGTTATTGGATAGGAACAGAACTTATAACCAGCTCCTGACCTAAATAGATCTTAGCACAACATTTTACTCAACATATCATATTCCATATTCACTATAACAAATATATTTACTACGACATTAGCAAGAACCGCCACATCCTCAGCCGGCTAATCCAGTGTGTGAAGTTTTGCGGAGTGTTTGAGTTAGCTTTGCGAGGCAAAGATGAAACTGAGGGCTCCACCAACCCTGGTAAGCCAACACTTTTGAGATCAGTCAATAAATGCTTCTGGCATTGACTTATATGCTGCCCCTGTCTTCATGTTGTTGCTGGACATATCTTTTTTTAAATGTGTGTAGGTCACCTAAATCATCAGAAAAATTGCCCCTCCTGAGAATTTTTTCAGGAGCCGCCACTGTAAATGACGTAAATGTGCCCTTGAGCAAGGCACTTAACCCTAATTGCTCCTGTAAGTCGCTCTGGATAAGAGCGTCTGCTAAATGACTAAAATGTAAAATGTAAAATGTAATGTTCCTTCTTCTTCTCAACTTCCTCCAGCTTCTTCTCATCCCAGTTGTCCATGGTGTCTACAACAGAATGAAAATACATACATTTCGCATCACAACGAACGATCATCAAAGTGCAGATAAATGAATCCCTGACACTGTGTGAGGGCGGTGTGTCAGGCACAAACCTGATGATATATGCGTAGTTATAACATCATTTACAGCCCAGAGGTTGGGCTACGAGACGGCGTCAACGAGCCTGTCATTTTAATCATAGAGACTCCCTCTCATGAGTCAGATCGTGGGAGAACTTGCACTTATCCCCCTTTTGTGCACTGGCCTTGCTTGAAGAAGGCACAAAGCACAGATTTGGGATCCACACCTGACAACAATAATTAGGAGACATGGGGAGAGGAAATGAAATAATAACGCATTGGTCCGATATACTGTAGCCCTTCTCAAGGACCCTCACTCTAACTTCAATGACGTAGCATTGATTTTAAGAGAATGAGAGGCAGTTATGTCGTTTTACAGCTTGGGTATGGAGGGGTGTGAGGGACAATTTGAAAATAACGTAGGCGTATTAGACTTTTTTACAAGACTGCCTTGAATCCTATCACTCCATCATAAATAGTCCCGGTAACTTTGGCGACATTCTGTGCAGCCACAACAGGCTTGAAAAGCTCATTCAACTCATCCAGCTCCTTCTTCTTGTCAACATATTCTTATCACCATCAACAGCTGCAGCCTGAAAAGATCACACACAGACACACGTTGTGATGCATTAGACCCGGTGGGTTTGGGACACAATGGTCCAGTAAACACCTAATGTAATATTGAGGACGGGTGCAGGAGCTAGTTAGGCCAAGTAAAGGTAGCTAGCTACTGTTCCCACCTGTCGTGCGTTCTGCTGTCCATACTTGACTTGATGAAGTGACAGTTTTGATCAACTTCTGCTGCTTTGCTCCCTTCTTGTTCTTCAGTCCGAATGTCTTGTACAATCAGCAGACCGGTCATATTTTTACTTTTTTTTACATTTTAGAGCAAGGCGCTTGCAACGCCAGGGTTGTGGGATCGATTCCCACGGGGGGCCAGTATGAAAAATAAAAAAATAATGTATGCACTCACTAACTGTAAGTCGCTCTGGATAAGAGCGTCTGCTAAATGACTAAAATGTAAATGTAATAACATGATATGACAGGATAACATGATATATGACAGGATAACATACAGGATAACATGTTATATGACAGGATAACATGTTATATGACAGGATAACATTATTAATGACAGGATAACATGATTCATGACAGGATAACATGTTATATGACAGGATAACATGTTATATGACAGGATAACATTATTAATGACAGGATAACATGATTCATGACAGGATAACATGTTATATGACAGGATAACATGATATATGACAGGATAACATGATATATGACAGGATAACATGATAAATGACAGGATAACATGTTATATGACAGGATAACTGACAGAATAATAGAGAGCAAATTGTTTTGCTGTTCAGTTACCAGTGTCTACATCACTATCGCCAAACGGCAGTCAACATTTCCCTACCTGTTCTCCTGTATCCCTACCTGTTCTGCTGTATACCTACCTGTTCTGCTGTAGACCTACCTGTTCTCCTGTAGACCTACCTGTCCTGCTGTAGACCTACCTGTTCTGCTGTAGACCTACCTGTTCTGCTGTAGACCTACCTGTTCTGCTGTATCCCTACCTGTTCTGCTGTAGACCTACCTGTTCTGCTGTAGACCTACCTGTTCTGCTGTAGACCTACCTGTTCTGCTGTAGACCTACCTGTTCTGCTGTAGACCTACCTGTTCTGCTGTAGACCTACTTGTTCTGCTGTATCCCTACCTGTTCTGCTGTAGACCTACCTGTTCTGCTGTAGACCTACCTGTTCTGCTGTAGACCTACCTGTTCTGCTGTATCCCTACCTGTTCTGCTGTAGACCTACCTGTTCTCCTGTAGACCTACCTGTCCTGCTGTAGACCTACCTGTTCTGCTGTATCCCTACCTGTTCTGCTGTAGACCTACCTGTTCTGCTGTAGACCTACCTGTTCTGCTGTATACCTACCTGTTCTGCTGTAGACCTACCTGTTCTGCTGTAGACCTACCTGTTCTGCTGTAGACCTACCTGTTCTGCTGTATCCCTACCTGTTCTGCTGTAGACCTACCTGTTCTGCTGTATCCCTACCTGTTCTGCTGTATCCCTACCTGATCTGCTGTATCCCTACCTGATCTGCTGTATCCCTACCTGATCTGCTGTATCCCTACCTGTTCTGCTGTATCCCTACCTGATCTGCTGTATCCCTACCTGTTCTGCTGTAGACCTACCTGTTCTGCTGTATCCCTACCTGTTCTGCTGTATCCCTACCTGTTCTGCTGTATCCCTACCTGTTCTGCTGTATCCCTACCTGTTCTGCTGTAGACCTACCTGTTCTGCTGTATCCCTACCTGATCTGCTGTATCCCTACCTGATCTGCTGTATCCCTACCTGTTCTGCTGTATCCCTACCTGTTCCCTTCTGAAAATGCATGAAAAGATGTTGGGTTTACTAATAGTGAGGTTGTATGCTCTATCTTGGTCAAAGTCGATTGTACCATATGTGGTTATTGACATGAGGATACATGGGAGAGCTCTCAAAGGCCAAAGCCAAGACAGGTGGATTACAAAGTACAGAGACCATTTCCAGTTGAATTTCCACTTTAGTCATAGAACATTAACAGAGAAGACTTCCTGAACTGACAAGATTTCCTCAACTGGCTTTCCTTAACTGACCCTCTTCAATCAAGTTCCATGCCAATAGATGTGTATGAAGATTTTAATGAATGGGACATAATAATTATATCAGTGCAGAGTGAGGAGACAAGTTCAATATCATTCTGTCAGTGCAGAGTGAGGAGACAAGTTCAATATCATTCTGTCAGTGCAGAGTGAGGAGACAAGTTCAATATCATTCTGTCAGTGCAGAGTGAGGAGACAAGTTCAATATCATTCTGTCAGTGCAGAGTGAGGAGACAAGTTCAATATCATTCTGTCAGTGCAGAGTGAGGGGACAAGTTCAATATCATTCTGTCAGTGCAGAGTGAGGAGACAAGTTCAATATCATTCTGTCAGTGCAGAGTGAGGAGACAAGTTCAATATCATTCTGTCAGTGCAGAGTGAGGAGACAAGTTCAATATCATTCTGTCAGTGCAGAGTGAGGAGACAAGTTCAATATCATTCTGTCAGTGCAGAGTGAGGAGACGAGTTCAATATCATTCTGTCAGTGCAGAGTGAGGAGACAAGTTCAATATCATTCTGTCAGTGCAGAGTGAGGAGACAAGTTCAATATCATTCTGTCAGTGCAGAGCCTCAGCTCTCCAGAGTGCGTTTACATTTCCACTCATTGGGTTCATCCCAGATGGTACCCTATTGCCTATGTAGCGCACTACTTTTTAACAGTCTCTGGTCAAATGCAGTGCACTGTATAGGGAAGGCGGTGCCGTTTGAGCGGAGGAGCATGTGGGTAGCTAAATGCTGCTGCTCCAGAGAGGTGGTAAGGGGATTAGACAGCCGGGGAGAGGAGGGATGTCAGTGTGTACAGGAGCATCACATCTGTCATGCCGAAGAAGGGCCGGGTTAGTTAACTCCGCTAAGTCCTTGTTGCTGTAAGGACTGCCTGGAGACAGACATAAGTCCTGCTCAGCATGATACAGTAGGTCTACAGCAGAACAGGTAGGTCTACAGCAGAACAGGTAGGTCTACAGCAGAACAGGTAGGTCTACAGCAGAACAGGTAGGTCTACAGCAGAACAGGTAGGTCTACAGCAGAACAGGTAGGTCTACAGCAGAACAGGTAGGTCTACAGGAGAACAGGTAGGTCTACAGCAGAACAGGTAGGTCTACAGCAGAACAAGTAGGTCTACAGCAGAACAGGTAGGTCTACAGCAGAACAGGTAGGGATACAGCAGAACAGGCAGGTCTACAGCAGAACAGGTAGGTCTACAGCAGAACAGGTAGGTCTACAGGAGAACAGGTAGGTCTACAGCAGAACAGGTAGGGATACAGCAGAACAGGTAGGTCTACAGGAGAACAGGTAGGGATACAGGAGAACAGGTAGGTCTACAGCAGAACAGATAGGAGTACAGCAGAACAAGTAGGTCTACAGCAGAACAGGTAGGTCTACAGCAGAACAGGTAGGTATACAGGAGAACAGGTAGGTCTACAGGAGAACAGGTAGGTCTACAGCAGATCAGGTAGGTCTACAGCAGAACAGGTAGGTCTACAGCAGAACAGGTAGGGATACAGGAGAACAGGTAGGTCTACAGCAGAACAGGTAGGGATACAGCAGAACAGGTAGGTATACAGCAGAACAGGTAGGGATACAGCAGAACAGGTAGGGATACAGCAGAACAGGTAGGGATACAGGAGAACAGGTAGGTCTACAGCAGAACAGGTGGGTCTACAGCAGAACAGGTAGGTCTACAGCAGAACAGGTAGGTCTACAGCAGAACAGGTAGGTCTACAGCAGAACAGGTAGGGATACAGCAGAACAAGTAGGTCTACAGCAGAACAGGTAGGGATACAGCAGAACAGGTAGGGATACAGCAGAACAGGTACATGTGATACCTGTTGTGTGGGGAGAGTTATCGGTGCAGCAGGGACAATACAGGTGATACCTGTTAATAATTAGCTTTGTTTAGTTGCTTCCAAGGAAGCCTGCCTGTGGTCAGTCTGCAGAGGTGATTCCAAGGAAGCCTGCCTGTGGTCAGTCTGCAGAGGTGATTCCAAGGAAGCCTTCCTGTGGTCAGTCTGCAGAGGTGATTCCAAGGAAGCCTGCCTGTGGTCAGTCTGCAGAGGTGATTCCAAGGAAGCCTGCCTGTGGTCATACTGCAGAGGTGATTCCAAGGAAGCCTGCCTGTTGTCATACTGCAGAGGTGATTCCAAGGAAGCCTGCCTGTTGTCATACTGCAGTGGTGATTCCAAGGAAGCCTGCCTGTTGTCATACTGCAGAGGTGATTCCAAGGAAGCCTGCCTGTTGTCATACTGCAGTGGTGATTCCAAGGAAGCCTGCCTGTGGTCAGTCTGCAGAGGTGATTCCAAGGAAGCCTGCCTGTGGTCAGTCTGCAGAGCTTTCAGAGCCCAACTCTAGCTCAGAGTGAAGCTACGGCACATCATTCCCTGCCTCAACACCTTGGCAGCTGTACTGGGTCTTCAAGTGGAGTTTAGCCAAGGCGAGGTGTCTAGCTTGATGCCTAATGCCAGAACGGCCCCTCCTTGAGTGGCTCTGCGTCTGTCTGTCTGTCTGTCGATCCGGCCCAGGCGTCAGTCTTATCTACAGCCGCAATGTTCAGTTTGCAGGGCATGAGGGGCAGGGGGAGAGGGAGGGTGGGGTTGGAGAGAGGGAGATAGAGAGAGGGAGAGAGGGAGAGAGAGAGAGAGAGAGAGAGAGAGAGAGGGAGAGAGAGAGAGGGAGAGAGAGAGAGGGAGAGAGGGAGCGATAGAGAGAGAGGGAGAGAGAGAGAGAGAGTTGTGTTCTGCCGCAGCAATGTCTCCCTTTCTGCTCGGTGAGCACATTGAGGCTGACATGTAGCTCCCCACAGCGGGCTGGAAGCAGATGGCTGGGGACACAGCTCTCATCAGCAGGAGCTCAGGCAGGCAGGCAGGCAGGCAGGCAGGCAGGCATCTCCCTCTCTCTCTCTCGCTCCAGCTCTCTTCCTCTCTCCAATATATTCAATTACATCTATAGGTGCGTTATTGGCATGGGAAACATATGTTTACATTGCTAAAGCAAGTGAAATAAACAATAAACAAAAGTGAGAAGAAACCAATTTAACATCAAGAAAAAACAATTGGAAATAGACAGTAAAACGTTCAAAAAGGTTTCAAAAAGATAAAGACATTTCCAGTGTTATGTTATCAGCCACAGTATGCAACGTGCAAATAGAATGTATGAATAGTAGACGCCAGGACAGCGGAGTCACTCGCCACCTTTCGGAGACACTTGAAACCCCACCTCTTTAAGGAATACCTGGGATAGGATCAAGTAATCCTTCTACCACCCCCTTACCCCACCCCACCCCCCCAAAAAATAAAAAAAATAAAACATATTGTAAAGTGGTTATCCCACTGGCTATAAGGTGAATGCACCAATTTGTAAGTCGCTCTGGATAAGAGCGTCTGCTAAATGACTGTCACGCCCTGGCTCTGGGGACTCTTCTATGTTGAGCCTGGGTGTGTAGGGTCTATGTTTTGTGTTCTATGTTCAGGTTCTAGTTCATTTGTTTTCTGTGTTGGCCGGGGTGGTTCTCAATCAGAGGCAACGAGAATCAGCTGTTGCTTGTTGTCTCTGATTGGGAACCATACTTAGGCAGCCTGTTGTGCACTTGTCATTTGTGGGATCTTGTTCCGTGTAGGTTTGTGTTGTTAACCGAGGACGTTACGTATCGTTTGTTGTTTTGTTATTGTATCGTGTTGGAAAAGTACACTATTAAAGAAGATGTACGCATATCACGCTGCGCCTTGGTCTACTCATTATGACGATCGTGACAATGACGTAAATGTAAATGTAAAATGTAGGGGAAGATAAATTAACAGATACATTTTGGTGGTATTTACAATGTTGTTTGTGCTCCACTGGTTGCCCTTTTCTCATGGCAACGGGCCACAAATCTTGCGGCATTTATTGCACATTGCGATATTTTGCCTAACACAAAACACATTTGTTTTTAAAAAAAAATGTGGTTTTGTGTGATCTGTGGGAAGTACGTGTCTCTAATGTCGTCATACATTTGGCAGGAGGTTAGGAAGTGCTGTTAAATTTACACCTCATTTTGTGGACAGTGGGCACATAGTGGTCCTCTGTAGCTCAGCTGGTAGAGCACGGCCCTTGTAACGCCAAGGTAGTGGGTTCGATCCCCGGGACCACCCATACACAAAAAATGTATGCACGCACGACTGTAAGTCACTTTGGATAAAAGCGTCTGCTAAATGGCATATTATTATTATTATTTATATCCTGTCTTCTCTTGGGAGCCAGGTCTGCCAATAGCAAGGCTGTGCTCACTGAGTCTGTACACAGTCAAGGATTTCCTTCATTATGGGTCAGTCACTGTGGTCAGGTATTCTGCCACTGTGTACTCTCTGATGAGGGCCAGATAGCATTCCAATTTGCTCAGTTTTTTGGTTGATTCTTTCCAGTGTCAAATAGTTATATGTTTCCTTTCTCATAATTTGGTCGGGTTTATTTGTTCTGCTGTCCTGGGGCTCTGTGGGGTCTGTTTGTGTTTGTGGAATTCTCTCTCTCTCTCTCTCTCTCTCTCTCTCTCTCTCGTTTAGGTTTTCTACTGCCAAGTTTACACCTTCACTATTACTGTGAAACGTTTTGTCCAGGAAGTTGTCTAAAAGGGATTTAATTTGTTGTTGCCTAATTGTTTTTGGTAGGTTTCACACTACTTTCCTTCCATCTATAGCATATCTTTAATATTATTCAGTTCATTTGGCTTTGATGCCTCATGATTGAGTATTGCTCTGTTCAAGTAGACTGTGATTTTGCTGTGGTCTGATAGGGGTGTCAGTGGGCTGACTGTGAACGCTCTGAGAGACTCTGGGTTGAGGTCAGTGATAAAGTAGTCTACAGTACTACTGCCAAGAGATGAGCTATAGGTGTACCTACCATAGGAATCCCCTCGAAGCCTACCATTGGCTATGTACAGTTGAAGTCGGAAGTTTACATACACTTAGGTTGGAGTCATTAAAACTCGTTTTTCAACCACTCCACAAATTTCTTGTTAACAAACTATTGTTTTGGCAAGTCGGTTAGGACATCTACTTTGTGCATGACACAAGTCATTTTTCCAACAATTGTTTACAGACAGATTATTTCACTTATAATTCACTGTATCACAATTCCAGTGGGTCAGAAGTGTACATACACTAAGTTGACTGTGCCTTTAAACTGCTTGGAAAATTCCAGAAAATGACATGGCATTAGAAGCTTCTGATAGGCTAATTGACATCATTTGAGTCAATTGGAGGTGTACCTGTGGATGTATTTCAAGGGCTACCTTCAAACTCAGTGCCTCTTTGCATGACATCATGGGAAAATCAAAAGAAATCAGCCAAGACCTCAAAAAAAGAATTGTAGATCTCCACAAGTTTGGTTCATTCTTGGGAGCAATTTCCAAACGCCTGAAGGTACCACATTCATCTGCACAAACAATAGTACGCAAGTATAAACACCATGGGACCACGCAGCCGTCATACCGCTCAGGAATGAGACGCGTTCTGTCTCCTAGAGATGAATATACTTTGGGGCGAAAAGTGCAAATCAATCCCAGAACAACAGCAAAGGACCTTGTGAAGATGCTGGAGGAAACAGGTACAAAAGTATCTATATCCACAGTCAAACGAGTCCTATATCGACATAACCTGAAAGGCCGCTCAGCAAGGAAGAAGCCACTGCTCCAAAACCACCATATAAAAGTCAGACTACGGTTTGCAACTGCACATAGGGACAAAGATCATACTTTTTGGAGAAATGTCCTCTGGTCTGATTAAACTAAAATAGAACTGTTTGGCCATAATGACCATCGTTATGTTTGCAGGAAAAAGGGGGATGCTTGCAAGCCGAAGAACACCATCCCAACCGTGAAGCACGGGGGTGGCAGCATCATGCTGTGGGGGTGCTTTGCTGCAGGAGGGACTGGTGCACTTCACAAAATAGATGGCATCATGAGGAAGGAAAATGATGTGGATATATTGAAGCAACATCTCAAGACATCAGTCAGAAAGTTAAAGCTTGGTCACAAATGAG
This sequence comes from Coregonus clupeaformis, assembly GCF_020615455.1. Lineage (NCBI taxonomy): Eukaryota > Metazoa > Chordata > Actinopteri > Salmoniformes > Salmonidae > Coregonus > Coregonus clupeaformis. The sequence continues at coordinate 56,786,330 of NC_059214.1, read as the reverse complement.
TCTTCCAAATGGACAATGACCCCAAGCATACTTCCAAAGTTGTGGCAAAATGGCTTAAGGACAACAAAGTCAAGGTATTGGAGTGGCCATCACAAAGCCCTGACCTCAATCCTATAGAAAATGTGTGGGCAGAACTGAAAAAGCATGTGCGAGCAAGGAGGCCTACAAACCTGACTCAGTTACACCAGCTCTGTCAGGAGGAATGGGCCAAAATTCACCCAACTTATTGTGGGAAGCTTGTGGAAGACTACCCGAAATGTTTGACCCAAGTTAAACAATTTAAAGGCATTGCTACCAAATACTAATTGAGCGTATGTAAACTTCGGACCCACTGGGAATGTGATGAAATAAATAAAAGCTGAAGTAAATAATTCTATTATTCTGACATTTCACATTCTTAAAATAAAGTGGTGATCCTAACTGACGTAAGACAGGGAATTTTTACTAGGATTAAATGTCAGGAATTGTGAAAACTGAGTTTAAATGTATTTGGCTAAGGTGTATGTAAACTTCCGACTTCAACTGTACATACCCAGCGCGCGACAAAGCTGCAGGAGTTATGACCTGTTTTTGTTGATTATGTTGTCGTAGTTGTGCCTAGGGGGGCATATAGGGGAGGGAATGCTGTCACCTCCAGGTAGAGGCACACAGGAGGACATTTTTCTCTGTTGAGATAATTTCCTTTAGAATTTCTAGCAAAATGTAAAATGTTCCTGTTTTGATCAATTTAATAGTGAGTTAGGTATGCTCTATACGACATTAGCATATATTCACTGTTTCACACCTTGTAGTTCGGTGGATGGGACTCTCTCTCTCTCTCTCTCTCTCTCTCTCTCTCTCTCTCTCTCTCTCTCTCTCTCTCTCTCTCTCCTAGTTTCTAAAGAGTAGCCTGGGGATATTCTGCTGTTCATTGATGTCTCTGCATCCCTGAGGCTGTACAGACTTCAACAGGTGTTTCATCTCTGCCCCCAGCATGATCAGCAGCATGGTATCTGATTCGTTTATGATGAGGGACAGAGAACTACCATGGAGAAATTCACAGAACTAGGAGAAACATGGAGGGAAAACATATCTCCTGATAATTCTAATTTGAATTGCACAGTGAGAAACGATGTCAAAACGCTTCACAGACCAGATGCAAAAAGACATACAGTGGCCAAGGCCTATACTTTTTCATGTAGCCTTCATGAAACATGTGAGTGATGGGGTGGTAATGTTAACAGCAATACATCCAGTTTACTTCAGTAATAGAAGACATGATGCCTTATGGAACAGTCAACACGGTGGTATACAGCAACACATATGAAATAGAGTTGAATGACATTAAAGTAATCTCAGAAACCGTCCGTCTGTCCATGAGAGATTAACATAAAAGGGCTAGTTAGTTCACTTTATTTAAGGGCCAGTTAGTTCACTTTATTAAAGGGCCAGTTAGTTCACTTTATTAAAGGGCCAGTTAGTTCACTTTATTAAAGAGCTAGTTAGTTCACTTTATTAAAGAGCTAGTTAGTTCACTTTATTAAAGAGCTAGTTAGTTCACTTTATTAAAGAGCTAGTTAGTTCACTTTATTAAAGAGCTAGTTAGTTCACTTTATTAAAGAGCTAGTTAGTTCACTTTATTAAAATGGCCAGTTAGTTCACTTTATTAAAGAGCTAGTTAGTTCACTTTATTAAAATGGCTAGTTAGTTCACTTTATTAAAGAGCTAGTTAGTTCACTTTATTAAAGGAATAGTTAGTTCACTTTATTAAAGAGCTAGTTAGTTCACTTTATTTAAGGGCCAGTTAGTTCACTTTATTAAAGAGCTAAGTCACAGTTAGTTCACTTTATTAAAGAGCTAGTTAGTTCACTTTATTTAAGGGCCAGTTAGTTCACTTTATTAAAGGGCCAGTTAGTTCACTTTATTAAAGGGCCAGTTAGTTCACTTTATTAAAGAGCTAGTTAGTTCACTTTATTAAAGAGCTAGTTAGTTCACTTTATTAAAGAGCTAGTTAGTTCACTTTATTAAAGAGCTAGTTAGTTCACTTTATTAAAGAGCTAGTTAGTTCACTTTATTAAAGAGCTAGTTAGTTCACTTTATTAAAATGGCCAGTTAGTTCACTTTATTAAAGAGCTAGTTAGTTCACTTTATTAAAATGGCTAGTTAGTTCACTTTATTAAAGAGCTAGTTAGTTCACTTTATTAAAGGAATAGTTAGTTCACTTTATTAAAGAGCTAGTTAGTTCACTTTATTTAAGGGCCAGTTAGTTCACTTTATTAAAGAGCTAGTTAGTTCACTTTATTAAAGAGCTAGTTAGTTCACTTTATTTAAGGGCCAGTTAGTTCACTTTATTAAAGGGCCAGTTAGTTCACTTTATTAAAGGGCCAGTTAGTTCACTTTATTAAAGAGCTAGTTAGTTCACTTTATTAAAGAGCTAGTTAGTTCACTTTATTAAAGAGCTAGTTAGTTCACTTTATTAAAGAGCTAGTTAGTTCACTTTATTAAAGAGCTAGTTAGTTCACTTTATTAAAATGGCCAGTTAGTTCACTTTATTAAAGAGCTAGTTAGTTCACTTTATTAAAATGGCTAGTTAGTTCACTTTATTAAAGAGCTAGTTAGTTCACTTTATTAAAGGAATAGTTAGTTCACTTTATTAAAGAGCTAGTTAGTTCACTTTATTAAAGAGCTAGTTAGTTCACTTTATTAAAGAGCTAGTTAGTTCACTTTATTAAAATGGCTAGTTAGTTCACTTTATTAAAGAGCTAGTTAGTTCACTTTATTAAAATGGCTAGTTAGTTCACTTTATTAAAGAGCTAGTTAGTTCACTTTATTAAAATGGCTAGTTAGTTCACTTTATTAAAGAGCTAGTTAGTTCACTTTATTAAAGGAATAGTTAGTTCACTTTATTAAAGAGCTAGTTAGTTCACTTTATTTAATCTGGATGTGAAAATGGTCTATAATGTAGCTATAATGTGATAACCTGCTATAATGTAATAACCTGCTATAATGTGATAACCTGCTATAATGTGATAACCTGCTATAATGTGATAACCTGCTATAATGTGATAACCTGCTATAATGTAATAACCTGCTATAATGTGATAACCTGCTATAATGTGATAACCTGCTATAATGTAATAACCTGCTATAATGTAATAACCTGCTATAATGTGATAACCTGCTATAATGTGATAACCTGCTATAATGTAATAACCTGCTATAATGTGATAACCTGCTATAATGTAATAACCTGCTATAATGTGATAACCTGCTATAATGTGATAACCTGCTAATTATTTATTTATGTATTTATTTTTTCTGTTGTACTTGTTGACTTGGTTAGGTCGTTATTGTAAAATAGAATGTGTTCTCAATGACTTACAAATAATGTTTTTGACTCGTCCTAAACTCGAATTTGTGGCCAAAGGATAAATTAGAGAAGAACCCCTGAAACCCCCACACCTCTAACCAGGGCCATAACCACTGTCTGAGTTTTAGGGAAGTCTGGGGATTTTAAGAAACTTGAAGCTCATTTACTGCATTTCTACACAATTTAAAAACTCTAAAATGCTATTTGGAGAACAGCAAAAACAAGCAAAAATGACCCAGCCATGAACACCACCGGCACCCCACAGCTCTGGGGGCCCGTGCGCCTGTCATCGACGTCAAATGTTTTATTTATTTATATATAAATCATTTTGACAGCACCCTCCAAAAAGTCATTCATAAAACAATTTATTTCCAAATGTACCAGGAAGCTAAGCGTTTGATTCTTCCGCTTCAGGAATGTGACTGAAAAATAGTGCCTCAGCCATTGAAAAAGAACAAATGTAACTGATTGAAACGGGATATCAGTGAATAAATTCCGTGATCAAGGATATGACGTCACCAGCGCAATGAATGGAGCTTACTGTAGGTGTTCAGAAGCGCACATCAGACCGAGAACCTAATGCTTCATTGGTAGGTCTTTATGAGTTTTAGTTTAGAAAACCATCTCTCCACAGAAGCGAAAGTTACAGGGGATGGTAAAAAAACTGCTTGATTGCCATAGCAACGTCAGGGAAACTGGGCAGAAGGGAGGGGTGCTTCAAACGCAGCGGATATGCAACATCTTTAATTGAGCCTCTCATGATCCTTAATTGCAGGCCTCAACATGTTACGTAAAGAGATTGTCTGTATAGGAAGCTCTGGGGAAAAGTCGTCTGGATTCTGGACAGACGATAAATTAATAAAATACGATTATCATCTTTAGCAGACAAAAGTTCTTGAAGGCTTGAACAAAAGCAGTTTTTACGATTTTTTGAGTTGTGTGGTTGCAATAATCAACAGTACCGTATCTCTGGTATATCTTGGTATGCATCATTCAATAGTACATTTAAATTGTGTGTAGCACAATGGACATATACTGCACAATGTCTCAGGTCAGACTGTTTGGGTTGGTAATAATCAGTGGGACCTGGACCTAAATACAACGTACTGTAGCTACTACGGGCCAGACATAGCAGAAAGAGAGAGAGACAAGCACAGACACAGAGAGAGAGAGAGAGAGAGAGAGACAAGCACAGACAGAGAGAGAGAGAGAGAGAGACAAGCACAGACACAGAGAGAGAGAGAGAGACAAGCACAGACACAGAGAGAGAGAGAGACAAGCACAGACACAGAGAGAGAGAGAGAGACAAGCACAGACACAGAGAGAGAGAGAGACAAGCACAGACACAGAGAGAGAGAGAGAGACAAGCACAGACACAGAGAGAGAGAGAGAGAAGTAGCAAGGAGCTCTTCAGGAGACCAGTCTCTTAAACTGGATTTAATTTATGTTGAATATTTCAGCCCATCTATTAGCCAGACAAAACCCACTGACTTCAACAATAAATAGTGGCTGAATTTATCCTCAAGCCAACTACTTTTTTTCCTCATTGTTAGGCGAATTGAGGTGTAATGTTTATAAAAAGTTTAGAAATAGCAGCTAAATACTGTATATAGCTATACAGAACTCTGACCTTGCGGGGGTCCAGAGAAACGCCATTTTGCCAGTGATTATCATATTGGTTGCTGTAGCTTCATTCACCTCAGTCAGTCTACAAACACATATCCTATTAGCTGTACAATTAGCAGCTACACATTAACTCACATTAACTCAGCACCAGGATTAAAAACGATCATTTAATACATGCAGAGGGATCTATTAGCAGAAAAAGTATGTTGTTAACAAAAAGTTAACAAATTTGGATGCTTTACATAATTGTTTTGTTGTTGCAGTTTTACATAACATATTAAATGCAATTCTACACATTTTACCATGGGGTGGGAGACATCTGTGCAGTTTTCAGGCTGATTTCCTGTGTTTACTACACATTATGCCATGACTTATGCCATGTTAATAAGACATCTGAGTGAGACTGACTAACAAAATAAATGGGGACCCCCTGGAGGACAAGGCCCCTGGAGGACAGGTGCCCTGCGTGTCCGGATGGTAATTCAGCCTTGATTACTACAAGTTTAGATAGACTAACTAGACTAATTTACCAATCTAAAAAATGTGCTAATTGAGTGACACATACAGTGGGGAGAACAAGTATTTGATACACTGCCGATTTTGCAGGTTTTCCTACTTACGAAGCATGTAGAGGTCTGTAATTTTTATCATAGGTACACTTCAACTGTGAGAGACGGAATCTAAAACAAAAATCCAGAAAATCACATTGTATGATTTTTAAGTAATACATTTTCATTTTATTGCATGACATAAGTATTTGATCACCTACCAACCAGTAAGAATTCCGTCTCTCACAGACCTGTTAGTTTTTCTTTAAGAAGCCCTCCTGTTCTCCACTCATTACCTGTATTTACTGCACCTGTTTGAACTCGTTACCTTTATAAAAGACACCTGTCCACACACTCAATCAAACAGACTCCAACCTCTCCACAATGGCCAAGACCAGAGAGCTGTGTAAGGACATCAGGGATAATTGTAGACCTGCACAAGGCTGGGATGGGCTACAGGACAATAGGCAAGCAGCTTGGTGAGAAGGCAACAACTGTTGGCGCAATTATTAGAAAATTGAAGAAGTTCAAGATGACGGTCAATCACCCTCGGTCTGGGGCTCCATGCAAGATCTCACCTCGTGGGGCATCAATGATCATGAGGAAGGTGAGGGATCAGCCCAGAACTACACGGCAGGACCTGGTCAATGACCTGAAGAGAGCTGGGACCACAGTCTCAAAGAAAACCATTAGTAACACACTAGGCCGTCATGGATTAAAATCCTGCAGCGCACGCAAGGTCCCCCTGCTCAAGCCAGCGCATGTCTAGGCCCATCTGAAGTTTGCCAATGACCATCTGGATGATCCAGAGGAGGAATGGGAGAAGGTCATGTGGTCTGATGAGACAAAAATAGAGCTTTTTGGTCTAAACTCCACTCGCCATGTTTGGAGGAAGAAGAAGGATGAGTACAACCCCAAGAACACCATCCCAACCGTGAAGCATGGAGGTGGAAACATCATTCTTTGGGGATGCTTTTCTGCAAAGGGGACAGGACGACTGCACCGTATTGAGGGGAGGATGGATGGGGCCATGTATAGTGAGATCTTGGCCAACAACCTCCTTCCCTCAGTAAGAGCATTGAAGATGGGTCGTGTCTGGGTCTTCCAGCATGACAACGACCTGAAACACACAGCCAGGGCAACTAAGGAGTGGCTCCGTAAGAAGCATCTCAAGGTCCTGGAGTGGCCTAGCCAGTCTCCAGACCTGAACCCAATAGAACATCTTTGGAGGGAGCTGAAAGTCCATATTGCCCAGCGACAGCCCCGAAACCTGAAGGATCTGGAGAAGGTCTGTATGGAGGAGTGGGCCAAAATCCCTGCTGCAGTGTGTGCAAACCTGGTCAAGACCTACAGGAAACATATGATCTCTGTAATTGCAAACAAAGGTTTCTGTACCAAATATTAAGTACTGCTTTTCTGATGTATCAAATACTTATGTCATGCAATAAAATGCAAATTAATTACTTAAAAATCATACAATGTGATTTTCTGGATTTTTGTTTTAGATTCCGTCTCTCACAGTTGAAGTGTACCTATGATAAAAATTACAGACCTCTACATGCTTTGTAAGTAGGAAAACCTGCAAAATCGGCAGTGTATCAAATACTTGTTCTCCCCACTGTAACAAGAGGAAGACGGCTGATGCACAACTAATTTTAAAAAGTGCACCATGTGTATTCTACTAACGTGTAACCGTCATTTTTATTGTATTTTTTTTATGCAAAAAATTACGGAGGTTCGAACCTCGGTGTCCTCATGTGTATTCACTGCCTCTAACTTGTAAATAGACCGTTTCAAAAATGACTGCTATTTCCTCATAGAGGATGAGCTGGCCAATCTGCGGTCAACTCGCACAAATATTTTTAATGACCGGGATTGGGGTACGCCCACACCATTCCAACACAGAAAAGCTGCTTTTTAACACACTTAATTACCATTTTTGGAAGGAAAACAATAACATATTATATTGTAATTAATTATAGGTCACATTTCATAGAAATCTGGAAACACTGGACAAAGGTTATTATAGTTTTGTGTTTTTATATTAGTTTTTATTTCTATTCGTTTTTCGATTTTAATTTTGGAAATTCGGTTTAGTTTCAGTTAGTTTTCAGACCTGATGTACTATTTTTATTTAGTTTAAGTTGTACAAAAATAGTTCCATTTTGTTTTTATATTATTTTGTTTCTGTTTTAGTTTTAGTGTTAGGGACAGAAAGCATGCGTGGGAGGCTAGGAGCCATTGGTGTTGTGTAGTTTTTTTGGGGTGTTTTTTCGCGATGTCACTTATTTCAACTGGGGGGCAGTAACACATAAGGTGATGGGTCAGTTCATAGGTTACGTTAGGTTAGGTTTAAATTATTAAAGTCAATCTCAATGTGACTTTGATTTGAAAGGAATAGCGCAGAAAATGCTGGAATAAAATGTTCGAAGGAAACTTTCGCTCATGTTTACACCCATCCAACACTATTTAACTTCAGCAGTACAGTCGTGGTCAAACGTTTTGAGAATGACACAAGTATTGGTCTTCACAAAAGTTCGCTGCTTCAGTGTTATGAGATATTTTTGTCAGATGTTACTATGGTATACTGAAGTATAATTACAAGCATTCCATAAGTGTCAAAGGCTTTTATTAACAATTACATTAAGTTTATGCAAAGAGTCAATATTTGCAGTGTTGACCCTTCTTTTTCAAGACCTCTGCAATCCGCCCTGGCATGCTGTCAATTAACTTCTGGGCCACATCCTGACTGATGGCAGCCCATTCTTGCATAATCAATGCTTGGAGTTTGTCAGAATTTGTGGGATTTTGTTTGTCCACCCGCCTCTTGAGGATCGACCACAAGTTCTCAATGGGATTAAGGTCTGGGGAGTTTCCTGGCTATGGACCCAAAATGTCAATGTTTTGTTCCCCGAGCCACTTAGTTATCACGTTCGCCTTATGGCAAGGTGCTCCATCATGCTGGAAAAGGCATTGGTCGTCACCAAACTGTTCTTGGATGGTTGGGAGAAGTTGCTCTCGGAGGATGTGTTGGTACCATTCTTTATTCATGGCTGTGTTCTTAGGCAAAATTGTGAGTGAGCCCACTCCCTTGGCTGAGAAGCAACCCCACACATGAATGGTCTCAGGATGCTTTACTGTTGGCATGACACAGGACTGATGGTAGCGCTCACCTTGTCTTCTCCGGACAAGGTGTTTTCCGGATGCCCCAAACAATCGGAAAGGGGGTTCATCAGAGAAAATGACTTTACCCCAGTCCTCAGCAGTCCAATCCCTGTACCTTTTGCAGAATATCAGTCTGTCCCTGATGTTTTTCCTGGAGAGAAGTGGCTTCTTTGCTGCCCTTGTTGACACCAGGCCATCCTCCAAAAGTATTTGCCTCACTGTGCGTGCAGATGCACTCGCACCTGCCTGCTGCCATTCCTGAGCAAGCTCTGCACTGGTGGTGCCCCGATCCCGCAGCTGAATCAACTTTAGAAGACGGTCCTGGCGCTTGCTGGACTTTCTTGGGCGCCCTGACGCCTTCTTCACAACAATTGAACCTCTCTACTTGAAGTTCTTGATGACCCGATAAATTGTTGATTTAGGTGCAATCTTACTAGCAGCAATATCCTTGCCTGTGAAGCGCTTTTTGTGCAAAGCAATGATGACGGCACGTGTTTCCTTGCAGGTAACCATGGTTAACAGAGGAAGAACATTGATTTCAAGCACCACCCTCCTTTTAAAGTTTCCAGTCTGTTATTCTAACTCAATCAGCATGACAGAGTGATCTCCAGCCGTGTCCTCATCAACACTCTCACCTGTGTTAACGAGTGAAATGCAGTGGAAATGTTTTTTGGGGATTAAGTTCATTTTCATGGCAAAGAGGGACTTTGCAATTAATTGCAATTAATCTGATCACTCTTCATGACATTCTGGAGTATATGCAAATTGCCATCATCAAAACTGAGGCAGCAGACTTCGTGAAAATTAGTATTTGTGTCATTCTCAAAACTTTTGACCACGACTGTACATGTAAGAAGAATCAAATTAGCTAGATAGCCGATTTCCCCTGTTAGCTAGTGATAGCTAGTGATAGTGGTCAAAGATGATCTACACTGAACAAAAATATAAACGCAACATGTAATTGGTCCCATGTTTCATGAGCTGATCCCTGAAATTTTCCATACGCACAAAAAGCTTATATTTCTCAAATGTTGTGCACAAATTTGTTTACATCCCTGTTAGTGAGCATTTCTCCTTTGCCAAGATCATCCATCCACCTGACAGGTGTGGCATATCAAGAAGCTGATTAAACAGCATGATCATTACACAGGTGCACCTTGTTCTGGGGACAATAAATGGCAATTAAATTGACAGTTTTTTGTCACACAACACAATGCCACAGATGTCTCAAGTTTTGAGGAAGCATGCACTTGGCATGAATGACAATGAATGACTGCAGGAATGTCCACCAGAGCTATTGCCAGAGAATTGAATGTTCATTTCTCTACCATAAGCCACCTCCAACGTCGTTTTAGAGAATTTGGAAGTACACCCAACCGGCCTCACAACCGCACCCCACGTTTAACCACGACAGCCCGGGTGCGGGATCATTGGAGACCAGCCACCTGGACAGCTGATGAAACTGTGGGTTTGCACAACCGAAGAGTTTCTGCACAAACTGTCAGAAACCGTCTCAGGGAAGCACATCTGCGTGCTCGTCGTCCTCACCAGGGTCTTGAGCTGAATGCAGTTTGGCGTCGTAACCGACTTCAGTGGACAAATGCTCACCTTCCATGGCCATTGACACCCTGGAGAAGTGTGCTCTTCATGGATGAATCCCAGTTTCAACTGTACCGGGCAGATGGCGTTGTGTGGGCGAGTGGTTAGCGAATGTCAATGTTGTGAACAGAGTGCCCCATGGTGGTGGTGGGGTTATGGTATGGGCAGGCATAAGCTACGGACCCCCTATATCTGCTCCCCTCTCTCCCCTATATCTACTCCACTCTCTCCCCTATATCTACTCCCCTCTCTCCCCTATATCTGCTCCCCTCTCTCCCCTATATCTGCTCCCCTCTCTCCACTATATCTACTCCCCTCTCTCCCCTATATCTACTCCCCTGTCTCCCCTATATCTGCTCCCCTCTCCCCTATATCTGCTCCCCTCTCTCCACTATATCTACTCCCCTCTCTCCCCTATATCTACTCCCCTGTCTCCCCTATATCTGCTCCCCTCTCTCCCCTATATCTACTCCACTCTCTCCCCTATATCTACTCCCCTCTCTCCCCTATATCTACTCCCCTCTCTCCCCTATATCTACTCCCCTCTCCCCCTATATCTGCTCCCCTCTCTCCACTATATCTACCCCCCTCTCTCCCTATATCTACTCCCCTGTCTCCCCTATATCTGCTCCCTCTCTCCCCTCTCTCCCCTATATCTACTCCCCTCTCTCCCCTATATCTACTCCCCTCACTCCCCTATATCTACTCCCCTCTCTCCCCTATATCTGCTCCCCTCTCTCCCCTATATCTACTCCCCTCTCTCCCCTATATCTACTTCCCTCTCTCCCCTATATCTGCTCCCCTCTCTCCCCTATATCTACTCCCCCCTCTCCCTTATATCTACTCCACTCTCTCCCCTATATCTACTCCCCCCTCTCCCTTATATCTACTCCCCTCTCCCCCTATAACTACTCCACTCTCTCCCTATCTACTCCCCTCTCTCCCTATATCTACTCCCTCTCTCCCCTATATCTACTCCCTCTCTCCCCTATATCTACTTCCCTCTCTCCCCTATATCTACTCCCCTCTCTCCCCTATATCTACTTCCCTCTCTCCCCTATATCTACTCCCCTCTCTCCCCTATATCTGCTCCCCCTCTCCCTGATATCTACTCCCCTCTCTTCCCTATATCTAATCCCCTCTCTACCCTATATCTACTCCCTCTCTCCCTAATATCTACTCCACTCTCTCCCCTATATCTACTCCCCTCTCTCCCCTATATCTGCTCCCCTCTCTCCCCTATATCTGCTCCCCTCTCTCCCCTATATCTACTCCCCTATTTCCCCTATATCTGCTCCCCTCTCTCCCCTATATCTACTCCCCTCTCTCCCCTATATCTACTCCCCTCTCTCCCCTATATACACTCCCCTCTCCCCCTATAACTATTCCCCTCTCTCCCCTATATCTACTCCCCTCTCTCCCCTATATCTGCTCCCCTCTCTCCCCTATATCTGCTCCCCTCTCTCCCCCATATCTACTCCCCTCTCTCCCCTATAACTACTCCCCTCTCTCCCCTCTATCTGCTCCCCCTCTCTCATTTATATCTTCTCCCCTCTCTCCCCTATATCTACTCCCCCCTCTCCCCTATATCTACTCCCCTCCCTCCCCTATATCTACTCCCCTCTCTCCCCTATATCTGCCACTCTATATCTGCTCCCCTCTCTCCCCTATATCTGCTACTCTATATCTGCTCCCCTCTCTCCCCTATATCTGCTACTATATATCTGCTCCCCTCTCTCCCCTATATCTGCTACTCTATATCTACTCCCCTCTCTCACCTATATCTACTCCCCTCCTTCCCCTATATCTGCTCCCCTCTCTCCCCTATATTTGCTCCCCTCTCTCCCCTATATCTGCTCCTCTCTCTCCCCTATATTTGCTCCCCTCTCTCCCCTATATCTGCTCCCCTCTCTCCCCTATATCTGCTCCCCTCTCTCCCCTATATCTGCTCCCCTCTCTCCCCTATATCTACTCCCCTCTCTTCCCTCTATCTACTCCCCTCTCTCCCCTCTATCTACTCCCCTCTCTCCCCTATATCTGCTCCCCTCTCTCCCCTATATCTACTCCCCTCTCTCCCCTCTATCTACTCCCCTTTATCGTCCCGTGGTCTATCCAACCTTTTATATGTGTAGAGGTGAGAAGCAAACAGCAGTCAACATAATCAATACATTCCTGCAAACAGCACCCTATTCCCTATGTAGTGCACTACTTTTGACCCTGGTCCATACGACTCTGGTCAAAAGTAGTGCATTATGTAGGGAATAGGGTGCCATTTGGAACATAATCATAGTAACTAGGGCGTAATTAGGCACCACTCTAATCTGCTCCTCTCTCTCCTCTATCTGCTCCTCTCTCTCTTCTATCTGCTCCTCTCTCTCCTCTATCTGCTCCTCTCTCTCCTCTATTTGCTCCTCTATCTGCTCCTCTCTCTCCTCTATCTGCTCCTCTATCTGCTCCTCTCTCTCCTCTATCTGCTCCTCTCTCTCCTCTATCTGCTCCTCTCTCTCCTCTATCTGCTCCTCTCTCTCCTCTATTTGCTCCTCTCTCTCCTCTATCTGCTCCTCTCTCTCCTCTATTTGCTCCTCTCTCTCCTATATCTGCTCCCCTCTCTCCCCTATATCTGCTACTATATATCTGCTCCCCTCTCTCCCCTATATCTGCTACTCTATATCTACTCCCCTCTCTCCCCTATATCTAATCCCCTCCTTCCCCTATATCTGCTCCCCTCTCTCCCCTATATTTGCTCCCCTCTCTCCCCTATATCTGCTCCCCTCTCTCCCCTATGTTTGCTCCCCTCTCTCCCCTATATCTGTCCCTCTCTCCCTATATCTGCTCCCTCCTTCCCCTATATCTGCTCCCCTCTCTCCCCTATATTTGCTCCCTCTCTCCCTATATCTGCTCCCCTCTCTCCCCTATATTTGCTCCCTCTCTCCCCTATATCTGCTCCCCTCTCCCCTATATTTGCTCCCCTCTCTCCCTATATCTGCTCCCCCTCTCTCCCTATATCTGCTCCCTCTCTCCCCTATATCTGCTCCCTCTCTCCCCTATATCTGCTCCCCTCTCTCCCCTATATCTGCTCCCCTCTCTCCCCTATATCTACTCCCCTCTCTTCCCTCTATCTACTCCCCTCTCTCCCCTCTATCTACTCCCCTCTCTCCCCTATATCTGCTCCCCTCTCTCCCCTATATCTACTCCCCTCTCTACCCTCTATCTACTCCCCTCTCTCCCCTCTATCTACTCCCCTTTATCGTCCCGTGGTCTATCCAACCTTTTATATGTGTAGAGGTGAGAAGCAAACAGCAGTCAACATAATCAATACATTCCTGCAAAACAGCACCTATTCCTTGTAAGTCACTACTTTTGACCCTGGTCCATACGACTCTGGTCAAAAGTAGTGCAGTATGGGAATAGGGTGCCATTTGGAACATAAACATAGTAACTAGGGCGTAATTAGGCACCACTCTAATCTGCTCCTCTCTCTCCTCTATCTGCTCCTCTCTCTCCTCTATCTGCTCCTCTCTCTCCTCTCTCTGCTCCTCTCTCTCCTCTATCTGCTCCTCTCTCTCCTCTATTTGCTCCTCTCTCTCCTCTATCTGCTCCTCTCTCTCCTCTATTTGCTCCTCTCTCTCCTCTCTCTCCTCTATCTGCTCCTCTCTCTCCTCTATCTGCTCCTCTCTCTCCTCTATCTGCTCCTCTCTCTCCTCTATTTGCTCCTCTCTCTCCTCTCTCTCCTCTATCTGCTCCTCTCTCTCCTCTATCTGCTCCTCCCGCTCCTCTATCTGCTTCTCTCTCTCCTCTATCTGCTCCTCTCTCTCCTCTATCTGCTCCTCTCTCTCCTCTATCTGCTCCTCTCTCTCCTCTATCTGCTCCTCTCTCTCCTCTATTTGCTCCTCTCTCTGCTCTCTATCTGCTCCTCTCTCTCCTCTATCTGCGCCTCTCTCTCCTCTATCTGCTCCTCTCTCTCCTCTATCTGCTCCTCTCTCCTCTATCTGCTCCTCTCTCTCCTCTATCTGCTCCTCTCTCTCTTCTATCTGCTCCTCTCTCTCCTCTATCTGCTCCTCTCTCTCCTCTATCTGCTCCTCTATCTGCTCCTCTCTCTCCTCTATCTGCTCCTCTCTCTCCTCTATCTGCTCCTCTCTCTCGTCTATCTGCTCCTCTCTCTCCTCTATCTGCTCCTCTCTCTCCTCTCTCTGCTCCTCTATCTGCTCCTCTCTCTCCTCTATCTGCTCCTCTCTCTCTCTATCTGCTCCTCTCTCTCCTCTATCTGCTCCTCTCTCTCCTCCTATCTGCTCCTCTCTCTCCTCTATCTGCTCCTCTCTCTCCTCTATCTGCTCCTCTCTCTCCTCTATCTGCTCCTCACTCTGCTCCTCTATCTGCTCCTCTCTCTGCTCCTCTATTTGCTCCTCTATCTGCTCTCTCTCTCTCCTCTATCTGCTCCTCTCTCCTCTATCTGCTCCTCTCTCTCCTCTCTCTCCTCTATCTGCTCCTCTCTCTCCTCTATCTGCTCCCTCTCTCTCCTCTATCTGTTCCTCTCTCTCCTCTATCTGCTCCTCTCTCTCCTCTATCTGCTCCTCTCTCTGCTCCTCTATCTGCTCCTCTCTCTCCTCTATCTGCTCCTCTCTCTGCTCCTCTATCTTTTCCTCTCTCTCCTTTATCTGCTCCTCTATCTGCTTCTCTCTCTCCTCTATCTGCTCCTCTCTCTCCTCTATCTGCTCCTCTCTCTCCTCTATCTGCTCCTCTCTCTCCTCTATCTGCTCCTCTATCTGCTCCTCTATCTGCTCCTCTCTCTCCTCTATCTGCTCCTCTCTCTCCTCTATCTGCTCCTCTCTCTGCTCCTCTATCTGCTCCTCTCTCTCCTCTATTTGCTCCCCTCTCTGCTCCTCTATCTGCTCCTCTCTCTCCTCTATCTGCTCCTCTATCTGCTTCTCTCTCTCCTCTATCTGCTCACTCTCTCTCACTCTATCTGCTCCTCTCTCTCCTCTCTATCTGCTCCTCTCTCTCCTCTATCTGCTCCTCTCTCTGCTCCTCTATCTGTCCTCTCTCTCCTCTATCTGCTCTATATCTGCTCCTCTATCTGCTCCTCTCTCTCCTCTATCTGCTCCTCTATCTGCTCCTCTATCCTCCTCTCTCTCCTCTATTTGCTCCTCTCTCTGCTCCTCTATATAGCTCCTCTCTCTCCTCTATTTGCTCTCTCTCTCTGCTCTCTATCTTCCTCTCTCTCCTCTATCTGTCCTCTATCTGCTTCTCTCTCTCCTCTATCTGCTCCTCTCTCTCCCTCTATCTGCTCCTCTCTCTCCTCTATCTGCTCCTCTCTCTATCTGCTCTTCTCTCTCTCCTCTATCTGCTCCTCTATCTGTCCTTCTATCTGCCCTCTCTCTCCTCTATCTGCTCTTCTCCCTCCTCTATCTGCTCCTCTCGCTGCTCCTCTATCTGCTCCTCTCTCTCCTCTATTTGCTCCTCTCTCTGCTCCTCTATCTGCTCCTCTCTCTCCTCTCTCTCCTCTATCTGCTCCTCTCTCTCCTCTATCTGCTCCTCTCTCTCTCTATCTGCTCCTCTCTCTCCTCTATCTGCTCCTCTCTCTCTCTCTATCTATCCTCTCTCTCCTCTTTTGCCCTCTCTCTGCTCCTCTATCTGCTCCTCTCTCTCCCTCTATTTGCTCATCTCTCTCCTCTATCTGTCCTCTATCTGCTCCTCTATCTGCTCCTCTCTCTCCTCTATTTGCTCCTCTCTCTGCTCCTCTATCTGCTCCTCTCTCTCCTTTATCTGCTCCTCTCTCTCCTCTATCTGCTCCTCTCTCTCCTCTATCTGCTCCTCTCTCTCCTCTATTTGCTCCTCTCTCTGCTCCTCTATCTGCTCCTCTCTCTCCTCTATTTGCTCATCTCTCTCCTCTATCTGCTCCTCTATCTGCTCCTCTATCTGCTCCTCTCTCTCCTCTATTTGTCCTCTCTCTGCTCCTCTCTCTGCTCCTCTCTCTCCTCTATCTGTTCCTCTATGTCTCTCTCTCCTCTATTCTGTCCTCTCTCTCCTCTATCTGCTCCTCTCTCTCCTCTATCCTGCTCCTCTATCTGCATCCTCTATCTGCTCCTCTCTCTCCTCTCTATCTGCTCCTCTATCTGCTCCTCTATCTGCTCCTCTATCTGCTCCTCTCTCTCCTCTATCTGCTCCTATCTGCTCCTCTCTCTCCTCTATCTGCTCCTCTATCTGCTCCTCTATCTGCTCCTCTCTCTCCTCTATCTGCTCCTCTATCTGCTCCTCTATCTGCTCCTCTCTCTCCTCTATTTGCTCTCTCTCTGCTCCTCTATCTGCTCCTCTCTCTCCTCTATTTGCTCCTCTATCTGCTTCTCTCTCTCCTCTATCTGCTCCTCTCTCTCCTCTATCTGCTCCTCTCTCTCCTCTATTTGCTCCTCTCTCTGCTCCTCTATCTGCTCCTCTCTCTCCTCTAATTGCTCCTCTCTCTCCTCTATCTGCTCCTCTCTCTGCTCCTCTATCTGTCCCTCTCTCCTCTATTTGCTCCTCTCTCTCCTCTCTCTGCTCCTCTCTCTCCTCTATTTGCTCCTCTCTCTCCTCTATTTGCTCCTCTCTCTGCTCCTCTATCTGCTCCTCTCTCTCCCTCTATTTGCTCCTCTCTCTCCTCTATCTGCTCCTCTATCTGCTCCTCTATCCGCTCCCTCTCTCTCCTCTATCTGCTCCTCTATCTGTCCTCTCTCTCCTCTATCTGCTCCCTCTATCTGCTCTCTATCTGCTCCTCTCTCTCCTCTATCTGCTCCTCTATCTGCTCCTCTATCTGCTCTCTCTCTCTCCTCTATCTGCTCCTCTATCTGTCCTCTCTCTCCTCTATTTGCTCTCTCTCTGTCCTCTATCTGCTCCTCTCTCTCCTCTATTTGCTCCTCTATCTGCTTCTCTTTCTCCTCTATCTGCTCCTCTCTCTCCTCTATCTGCTCCTCTCTCTCCTCTATTTTCTCCTCTCTCTGCTCCTCTATCTGCTCCTCTCTCTCCTCTATTTGCTCCTCTCTCTCTCTATCTGCTCCTCTCTCTGCTCCTCTATCTGCTCCTCTCTCTCCTCTATTTGCTCCTCTCTCTCCTCTATCTGCTCCTCTCTCTCCTCTATTTGTCTCCTCTCTCTCCTCTATTTGCTCCTCTCTCTGCTCCTCTATCTGCTCCTCTCTCTCCTCTATTTGCTCCTCTCTCTTCCTCTGCTCTGCTCCTCTATCTGCTCCTCTCTCTCCTCTATTTGCTCCTCTCTCTCCTCTATCTGCTCCTCTCTCTCCTCTATTTGCTCCTCTCTCTCTCTATTTGCTCCTCTCTCTGCTCCTCTATCTGCTTCTCTCTCTCCTCTTTCTGCTCCCTCTCTCCTCTATCTGCTCCTCTCTCTCCTCTATTTGCTCTCT
Source organism: Coregonus clupeaformis (assembly GCF_020615455.1). NCBI lineage: Eukaryota > Metazoa > Chordata > Actinopteri > Salmoniformes > Salmonidae > Coregonus > Coregonus clupeaformis. Next base: position 56,768,655 of record NC_059214.1, on the reverse strand, counting down.
CTCTGCTCCTCTATCTGTCCTCTCTCTCTCTATTTGCTCCTCTCTCTCCTCTATCTGCTCCTCTATCTGCTCCTCTATCTGCTCCTCTCTCTCCTCTATCTGCTCCTATCTGCTCCTCTAGCTCTGCTCCTCTATCTGCTCCTCTCTCTCCTCTATCTGCTCCCTCTATCTGTCCTCTCTCTCCTCTATCTGCTCCTCTATCTGCTCCTCTATCTGTTCTCTATCTACTCTCTATTTGCTCCTCTATCTGCTCCTCTCTCTCCTCTATCTGCTCCTCTATCTGTCTCCTCTCTCTCCTCTATCTGCTCCTCTATCTGCTCTCTCTCTGCTCCTCTCTCTCCTCTAACTGCTCCTCTCTCTCCTCTATTTGCTCCTCTCTCTGCTCTCTCTGCTCCTCTATCTGCTCCTCTCTCTCCTCTATTTGCTCCTCTCTCTCCTCTATCTGCTCCTCTCTCTCCTCTATCTGCTCCTCTCTCTCCTCTATCTGCCCCTCTCTCTCCTCTATTTGCTCCTCTCTCTGCTCCTCTATCTGCTCCTCTCTCTCCTCTATTTGCTCCTCTCTCTCCTCTATCTGCTCCTCTATCTGCTCCTCTATCTGTCCTCTCTCTCCTCTATCTGTCTCCTCTCTCTATCTGCTCCTCTATCTGCTCCTCTCTCTCCTCTATCTGCTCCTCTATCTGCTCTCTCTCTCTCCTCTATCTCCGCCTCTATCTGTTCCTCTCTCTCCTCTATCTGCTCCTCTATCTGTTCCTCTCTCTCCTCTATCTGCTCCTCTATCTGCTCCTCTCTCTCCTCTATCTGCTCCTCTATCTGCTCCTCTATCTGCTCCTCTCTCTCCTCTATCTGCTCCTCTCTCTCCTCTATCTGCTCCTCTCTCTCGTCTATCTGCTCCTCTCTCTCCTCTATCTGTCCTCTCTCTCTCTCTCTCTGCTCCTCTATCTGCTCTCTCTCTCTCCTCTATCTGCTCCTCTCTCTCCTCTATCTGCTCCTCTCTCTCCTCTATCTGCTCCTCTCTCTCCTCTATCTGCTCCTCTCTCTCCTCTATCTGCTCCTCTCTCTCCTCTATCTGCTCCTCTCTCTCCTCTATCTGCTCCTCACTCTGCTCCTCTATCTGCTCCTCTCTCTGCTCCTCTATTTGCTCCTCTATCTGCTCCTCTCTCTCCTCTATCTGCTCCTCTCTCTCCTCTATCTGCTCCTCTATCTGCTCCTCTCTCTCCTCTATCTGCTCCTCTCTCTCCTCTATCTGCTCCTCTCTCTCCTCTATCTGCTCCTCTCTCTCCTCTATCTGCTCCTCTCTCTCCTCTATCTGCTCCTCTCTCTGCTCCTCTATCTGCTCCTCTCTCTCCTCTATTTGCTCCTCTCTCTGCTCCTCTATCTTTTCCTCTCTCTCCTTTATCTGCTCCTCTATCTGCTTCTCTCTCTCCTCTATCTGCTCCTCTCTCTCCTCTATCTGCTCCTCTCTCTCCTCTATCTGCTCCTCTCTCTCCTCTATCTGCTCCTCTATCTGCTCCTCTATCTGCTCCTCTCTCTCCTCTATCTGCTCCTCTCTCTCCTCTATCTGCTCCTCTCTCTGCTCCTCTATCTGCTATCTGCTTCTCTATCTCCTCTCTCCCTCATATCTGCTCCTCTATCTGCTTCTCTCTCTCCTCTATCTTCCTCTCTCTTCCTCTATCTGCTCCTCTCTCTCCTCTATCTGCTCCTCTCTCTCCTCTATCTGCTCCTCTCTCTGCTCCTCTATCTGCTCCTCTCTATCCTCTATCTGCTCCTATATCTGCTCCTCTATCTGCTCCTCTCTCTCCTCTATCTGCTCCTCTATCTGCTCCTCTATCTGCTCCTCTCTCTCCTCTATTTGCTCCTCTCTCTGCTCCTCTATATGCTCCTCTCTCTCCTCTATTTGCTCCTCTCTCTGCTCCTCTATCTGCTCCTCTCTCTCCTCTATCTGCTCCTCTATCTGCTTCTCTCTCTCCTCTATCTGCTCCTCTCTCTCCTCTATCTGCTCCTCTCTCTCCTCTATCTGCTCCTCTCTCTCCTCTATCTGCTCCTCTCTCTCCTCTATCTGCTCCTCTATCTGCTCCTCTATCTGCTCCTCTCTCTCCTCTATCTGCTCTTCTCCCTCCTCTATCTGCTCCTCTCGCTGCTCCTCTATCTGCTCCTCTCTCTCCTCTATTTGCTCCTCTCTCTGCTCCTCTATCTGCTCCTCTCTCTCCTCTCTCTCCTCTATCTGCTCCTCTCTCTCCTCTATCTGCTCCTCTCTCTCCTCTATCTGCTCCTCTCTCTCCTCTATCTGCTCCTCTCTCTCCTCTATCTGCTCCTCTCTCTCCTCTATTTGCTCCTCTCTGCTCCTCTATCTGCTCCTCTCTCTCTCTATTTGCTCATCTCTCTCCTCTATCTGCTCCTCTATCTGCTCCTCTATCTGCTCCTCTCTCTCTCCTCTATCTGCTCCTCTCTCTCCTCTATCTGCTCTCTCTCTCTCCCTCCTCTATCTGCTCCTCTATCGCTCCTCTATCTGCTCCTCTCTCTCCTCTATCTGCTCCTCTATCTGCCTCTATCTGCTCCTCTCTCTCACTGTCTCCTCTATCTGCTCCTTTCCTCTCTCTCCTCTATCTGCTCCTCTATCTGCTCCTCTATCTGCTCCTCTCTCCTCTATCTGCTCCTCTATCTGCTCTATCTGCTCCCTTCTCCTCTATTTGCTCCTCTCTCTGCTCCTCTCTCTCTCTCCTCTATCTGCTCCTCTCTCTCCTCTATCTGCTCCTCTCTCTGCTCCTCTATCTGCTCCTCTCTCTCCTCTATCTGCTCCTCTCTCTCCTCTATCTGCTCCTCTCTCTGCTCCTCTATCTGCTCCTCTCTCTCCTCTATTTGCTCCTCTCTCTGCTCCTCTATCTGCTCTCTCTCCTCTATCTGCTCCTCTATCTGCTTCTCTCTCTCCTCTATCTGCTCCTCTCTCTCCTCTATCTGCTCCTCTCTCTCCTCTATCTGCTCCTCTCTCTCCTCTATCTGCTCCTCTCTCTGCTCCTCTATCTGCTCCTCTCTATCCTCTATCTGCTCCTATATCTGCTCCTCTATCTGCTCCTCTCTCTCCTCTATCTGCTCCTCTATCTGCTCCTCTATCTGCTCCTCTCTCTCCTCTATTTGCTCCTCTCTCTGCTCCTCTATATGCTCCTCTCTCTCCTCTATTTGCTCCTCTCTCTGCTCCTCTATCTGCTCCTCTCTCTCTCTATCTGCTCCTCTATCTGCTCCTCTCTCTCCTCTATCTGCTCCTCTCTCTCCTCTATCTGCTCCTCTCTCTCCTCTATCTGCTCCTCTCTCTCCTCTATCTGCTCCTCTCTCTCCTCTATCTGCTCCTCTATCTGCTCTCTACTGTCCTCTCTCTCCTCTATCTGCTCTCTCTCCTCTATCTGCTCCTCTCTGCTCCTCTATCTGCTCCTCTCTCTCCTCTATTTGCTCTCTCTCTCTCCTCTATCTGCTCCTCTCTCTCTCCTCTATCTGCTCCTCTCTCTCCTCTATCTGCTCCTCTCTCTCCTCTATCTGCTCCTCTCTGCTCCTCTATCTGCTCCTCTCTCTCCTCTATTTGCTCCTCTCTCTGCTCCTCTATCTGCTCCCTCTCTCTCCTCTATTTGCTCATCTCTCTCCTCTATCTGCTCCTCTATCTGCTCCTCTATCTGCTCCTCTCTCTCCTCTATTTGCTCCTCTATCTGCTTCTCTCTCTCCTCTATCTGCTCCTCTCTCTCCTCTATCTGCTCCTCTCTCTCCTCTATCTGCTCTCCTCTGCTCTATTGCTCTCTCTCTCCTCTATCTGCTCCTCTCTTCTCTATCTGCTCCTCTCTCTCCTCTATCTGCTCTATCTGCTCCTCTCTCTCCTCTATCTGCTCCTCTACTCTCCTCTATCTGCTCTCTCTCCCTCTATCTGCTCCTCTCTCTCCTCTATTTGCTCCTCCTCTCTCTCTTCTCTATCTGCTCCTCTCTCTCCTCTATCTGCTCCTCTTCTCTGCTCTTCTCCTCTATCTGCTCCTCTCTCTCTATCTGTCTCCTCTATCTGCTCCTCTATCTGCTCTTCCTCTATTGCTCCTCTATCTGCTCCTCTATCTGCTCCTCTCTCTCCTCTATTTGCTCCTCTCTCTGCTCCTCTATATGCTCCTCTCTCTCCTCTATTTGCTCCTCTCTCTGCTCCTCTATCTGCTCCTCTCTCTCCTCTATCTGCTCCTCTATCTGCTTCTCTCTCTCCTCTATCTGCTCCTCTCTCTCCTCTATCTGCTCCTCTCTCTCCTCTATCTGCTCCTCTCTCTCCTCTATCTGCTCCTCTATCTGCTCCTCTATCTGCTCCTCTCTCTCCTCTATCTGCTCTTCTCCCTCCTCTATCTGCTCCTCTCGCTGCTCCTCTATCTGCTCCTCTCTCTCCTCTATTTGCTCCTCTCTCTGCTCCTCTATCTGCTCCTCTCTCTCCTCTCTCTCCTCTATCTGCTCCTCTCTCTCCTCTATCTGCTCCTCTCTCTCCTCTATCTGCTCCTCTCTCTCCTCTATCTGCTCCTCTCTCTCCTCTATCTGCTCCTCTCTCTCCTCTATTTGCTCCTCTCTCTGCTCCTCTATCTGCTCCTCTCTCTCCTCTATTTGCTCATCTCTCTCCTCTATCTGCTCCTCTATCTGCTCCTCTATCTGCTCCTCTCTCTCCTCTATTTGCTCCTCTATCTGCTTCTCTCTCTCCTCTATCTGCTCCTCTCTCTCCTCTATCTGCTCCTCTCTCTCCTCTATCTGCTCCTCTATCTGCTCCTCTATCTGCTCCTCTCTCTCCTCTATCTGCTCCTCTATCTGCTCCTCTATCTGCTCCTCTATCTGCTCCTCTCTCTCCTCTATCTGCTCCTCTATCTGCTCCTCTCTCTCCTCTATCTGCTCCTCTATCTGCTCCTCTATCTGCTCCTCTCTCTCCTCTATCTGCTCCTCTATCTGCTCCTCTATCTGCTCCTCTCTCTCCTCTATTTGCTCCTCTCTCTGCTCCTCTATCTGCTCCTCTCTCTCCTCTATTTGCTCCTCTATCTGCTTCTCTCTCTCCTCTATCTGCTCCTCTCTCTCCTCTATCTGCTCCTCTCTCTCCTCTATTTGCTCCTCTCTCTGCTCCTCTATCTGCTCCTCTCTCTCCTCTAATTGCTCCTCTCTCTCCTCTATCTGCTCCTCTCTCTGCTCCTCTATCTGCTCCTCTCTCTCCTCTATTTGCTCCTCTCTCTCCTCTATCTGCTCCTCTCTCTCCTCTATTTGCTCCTCTCTCTCCTCTATTTGCTCCTCTCTCTGCTCCTCTATCTGCTCCTCTCTCTCCTCTATTTGCTCCTCTCTCTCCTCTATCTGCTCCTCTATCTGCTCCTCTATCTGCTCCTCTCTCTCCTCTATCTGCTCCTCTATCTGCTCCTCTCTCTCCTCTATCTGCTCCTCTATCTGCTCCTCTATCTGCTCCTCTCTCTCCTCTATCTGCTCCTCTATCTGCTCCTCTATCTGCTCCTCTCTCTCCTCTATCTGCTCCTCTATCTGCTCCTCTCTCTCCTCTATTTGCTCCTCTATCTGCTCCTCTCTCTCCTCTATTTGCTCCTCTATCTGCTTCTCTTTCTCCTCTATCTGCTCCTCTCTCTCCTCTATCTGCTCCTCTCTCTCCTCTATTTTCTCCTCTCTCTGCTCCTCTATCTGCTCCTCTCTCTCCTCTATTTGCTCCTCTCTCTCCTCTATCTGCTCCTCTCTCTGCTCCTCTATCTGCTCCTCTCTCTCCTCTATTTGCTCCTCTCTCTCCTCTATCTGCTCCTCTCTCTCCTCTATTTGCTCCTCTCTCTCCTCTATTTGCTCCTCTCTCTGCTCCTCTATCTGCTCCTCTCTCTCCTCTATTTGCTCCTCTCTCTCCTCTCTCTGCTCCTCTATCTGCTCCTCTCTCTCCTCTATTTGCTCCTCTCTCTCCTCTATCTGCTCCTCTCTCTCCTCTATTTGCTCCTCTCTCTCCTCTATTTGCTCCTCTCTCTGCTCCTCTATCTGCTTCTCTCTCTCCTCTTTCTGCTCCTCTCTCTCCTCTATCTGCTCCTCTCTCTCCTCTATTTGCTCCTCTCTCTGCTCCTCTATCTGCTCCTCTCTCTCCTCTATTTGCTCCTCTCTCTCCTCTATCTGCTCCTCTATCTGCTCCTCTATCTGCTCCTCTCTCTCCTCTATCTGCTCCTCTATCTGCTCCTCTATCTGCTCCTCTATCTGCTCCTCTCTCTCCTCTATCTGCTCCTCTATCTGCTCCTCTCTCTCCTCTATCTGCTCCTCTATCTGCTCCTCTATCTGCTCCTCTATCTGCTCCTCTATTTGCTCCTCTATCTGCTCCTCTCTCTCCTCTATCTGCTCCTCTATCTGCTCCTCTCTCTCCTCTATCTGCTCCTCTATCTGCTCCTCTCTCTGCTCCTCTCTCTCCTCTAACTGCTCCTCTCTCTCCTCTATTTGCTCCTCTCTCTGCTCTCTCTGCTCCTCTATCTGCTCCTCTCTCTCCTCTATTTGCTCCTCTCTCTCCTCTATCTGCTCCTCTCTCTCCTCTATCTGCTCCTCTCTCTCCTCTATCTGCCCCTCTCTCTCCTCTATTTGCTCCTCTCTCTGCTCCTCTATCTGCTCCTCTCTCTCCTCTATTTGCTCCTCTCTCTCCTCTATCTGCTCCTCTATCTGCTCCTCTATCTGCTCCTCTCTCTCCTCTATCTGCTCCTCTATCTGCTCCTCTATCTGCTCCTCTCTCTCCTCTATCTGCTCCTCTATCTGCTCCTCTCTCTCCTCTATCTGCGCCTCTATCTGTTCCTCTCTCTCCTCTATCTGCTCCTCTATCTGTTCCTCTCTCTCCTCTATCTGCTCCTCTATCTGCTCCTCTCTCTCCTCTATCTGCTCCTCTATCTGCTCCTCTATCTGCTCCTCTCTCTCCTCTATCTGCTCCTCTATCTGCTCCTCTATCTGCTCCTCTCTCTCCTCTATCTGCTCCTCTATCTGTTCCTCTCTCTCCTCTATCTGCTCCTCTATCTGCTCCTCTATCTGCTCCTCTCTCTCCTCTATCTGCCCCTCTATCTGCTCCTCTCTCTCCTCTATCTGCTCCTCTATCTGCTCCTCTATCTGCTCCTCTATTTGCTCCTCTATCTGCTCCTCTCTCTCCTCTATCTGCTCCTCTATCTGCTCCTCTCTCTGCTCCTCTCTCTCCTCTATCTGCTCCTCTATCTGCTCCTCTCTCTGCTCCTCTCTCTCCTCTAACTGCTCCTCTCTCTCCTCTATTTGCTCCTCTATCTGCTCCTCTCTCCTCTATCTGGAACTCTGTATCAATATTATTTTAATTAGTTTTGCTCTTATACTAATTACTGTGATTGAAAATAATGGCATTGCCACCTCATGCTCCACTGACTGCATGGCTCTGCCTCTGCAGCAGCATACAGCCTCACAGGAGAGATTTCCTGCAGCATTTACACAAATCCCCTAGATAAAATCTATATCAGTAACAGAAGGGAATATCTAATGCCACGTAACATCCACAACATCACTGTTGGGTTTGCATCCCTGTCACGAACGTTGAGAGACGGGTCAGACCAAGGTGCAGCGTGAAAAGCGTACATGTTTATTAAACTTAAATAAACATAAACAAAACAAGAGACAATGTAACGTGAAGTCCTCAGGCTATGCACATACAAGCCGAACACGGAACAAGATCCCACAACTATGTTAGGCAAACAGGCTACTTAAGTATGATCCCCAATCAGAGACAACGAGCGACAGCTGCCTCTGATTGGGAATCACACCCGGCCAAACCTAGAAATACATTTACATTTTAGTCATTTAGCAGACGCTCTTATCCAGAGCGACTTACAGTTAGTGAGTGCATACATTTTTTTTTTTTTTTTTTTCATACTGGCCCCCGTGGGAATCGAACCCACAACTCTGGTGTTGCAAACGCCATGCTCTACCAACTGAGCTACATCCCTGCCGGCCATTCCCTCCCCTACCCTGGACGACGCTGGGCCAATTGTGCGCCGCCCCATGGGTCTCCCGGTCGCGGCCGGCTACGACAGAGCCTGGATTCGAACCAGGATCTCTAGTGGCACAGCTAGCACTGCGATGCAGTGCCTTAGACCACTGCGCCCCTCCAATACAATTCTAGATCCTAAACATAGAAATTCTAACATAGAGTTTCACACCCTGACCAAACTACCTAGAGAATAACGGTCTCTCCAGGGTCAGGGCGTGACAATCCCAAATGGCTTTGGTCAAAAGTAATGCACTCTATAGGGAACAGGGCACCATTTGGGATGTAGCTGTTGTTTGTCAGCAGCGGAAAAGCCACTACAATGATTTGCTCATGTTACTAGCTAGCAAAACATACAGTAGCTATACACAATAAATACCAAAGTCAGTATCAGCATGTGAAGTAGCTAGTTGGCTGTAAAATCCCCTAAACAAACTGCACTATCAATTCAGGAGTCTACAATCTCACCGTGTTCAACCTGCAGATCGAGGTGCCTCATAGAGCGTGGAGTCTGACATTCACAACGGCACCATGCAACGGCACCATGCAACGGCACCATGCAACGGCACCCTGGACTGAAGAGGCAGACCAATAGGAGGAATGTGTCAGAACCTCTGTTAAATTACACATTTCTCGAGGTAGGAATATCGCAAAAAATATGATCAATGGATTCGAGCCCATGTCGACTCTGGGGTCAGTTTCTCTAGCGATAAGACAACACGGCATTGAGGCAACAAAAATAATAGTATTTTGCATATTCCTTGCCTTCAACATGTAATAAAAGAGTTAATCAAAAAAAAAATAACTGATTTTCCCTAACGAAAAATACATCTACGCCCTACAAATATGTCAATTTCTTATAATCCACATAAGAATTGACACCAGACGCGCTATAGCCTGCAAGTAGACTACACAGGATAGCCTACAATGTAGGTACAGTGATGATGTATGCAAACACTGCTTCCAGCTGCCAGGTGGCAATACAAAATATATTATTCAGATATTCAAATCCTCCTGCTGCAGGATTATTTTCCTCCTGAGACGAAAGGGGTCAAATTAAGATCCAACATCTGTATGATGAGGTTCCTAGCTGTGCTTTTTAATATAAATAACTGCTAGAAGTGCTGTGCAGTAGGAGAAATCAGTAACACTATCCAGTATTTGAATGGGCTGTCACTATGCCTACATTAGGTGGTCATAAACATGAAATGACAGTTTATGCCAAAGTAAGTAATAGCACCACTATGGACTCTGCCGTAAACCTGTTATGATGCATTAAATCTTAGGGCACCACACTACTGGCTCCAACTGGGCAATACCCCTCCAACTGGGCAATACCCCTCCATACCCCTCCAACTGGGCAATACCCCTCCATACCCCTCCAAATGGGCAATACCCCTCCAACTGGGCAATACCCCTCCAACTGGGCAATACCCCTCCAACTGGGCAATACCCCTCCATACCCCTCCAACTGGGCAATACCCCTCCAACTGGGCAATACCCTCCATCCCCTCCAACTGGGCAATACCCCTCCATACCCCTCCAAATGGGCAATACCCCTCCAACTGGGCAATACCCCTCCAACTGGGCAATACCCCTCCAAACCCCTCCAACTGGGCAATACCCCTCCATACCCCTCCAACTGGGCAATACCCCTCCAACTGGGCAATATCCCTCCATACCCCTCCAACTGGGCAATACCCCTCCAAGATTTTGTAATGCAAACAGATCTATTGAACGAGAGACGTTGTAGACTGCAGAGGGAATTGGTTCACTTCATGGTGCCTGTTCCATGTTAGACTGCAGAGGGATTGGACCAGTTTGTGGTGCCTGTGTTATGTTAGACTGCAGAGGGATTGGACCAGTTCGTGGTGCCTGTGCCTTTCTTTGAGCCGTATGCAGCCTGTGTCTCTGTGTCTCTGTGTCTCTGTGTCTCTGTGTCTTCCTCCTAATTAAAGTTTGCAGCTCTCTGGACTGTAATCAGGTTCTTTAATCTCTGTTTAAATAGCCCCTGACAGAGGCTGCCTGACAGGGCGGATGTCAGGCGCGATGGTTTAAGGCCCCTTGATTTATCAAACCGACCACTAGTGGCACTTCCACAATTCCCCCCGAGGCTATTCTTCAGATGACTTGTCAGCTCCAATCCTCTCAGCCAGCCTCGTCCCGACACCCCAGCCCAGCTGCCCTGACCCCCCGATCTCAGATACTTGAAACCCATCACGGTCAACATGGAGCACTTAAAAAAACTCTCAGACCTGGTCTGCGTCCGAATTGGCACCCTATTTCCTATTCCCTTTTGGTCAAAAAGTAGTGCACTACATCGGGAATAGGGTGCCATTTGGGACGTAGGCTATCACATGCCTCTCTCTGTGACCACCGCAACAGCTGCACTACTGAGATGAAGAAACCATTTAAACTAATTCCCCTGTGTGATTCGATGGCACTCGGCCAACCAACGAGAGGTCTGAGAGCCCAAATGCATTTGAATATTTAATTAGCCGCTTGGTTCTGATTTCATTTGTGCGTTTTCGTAGCCTAATCAAGGGGCACGCAGAGGTACCTAGACAGAGGGTGTATCCCAAATAGCACCCTATTCCCTTTAGAGTGCACTAGTTTTGATCGGGGCCCAAAGTAGTGCACTGTGAAGTGAATAGGTTGCCATTTGAGACGCAGCTGTTAATCATACCTAGCAGGGATTTTGACAAGCACACATCAAACGGAAGTCAAGAGCACCAAACAGCTGATGCTGCACGTCTGACAGAAATGATCAATAGTCTAAAACAGTCAACCCTAAAACAGTCAACCCTAAAACAGTCAACCCTAAAACAGTCAACACCCCCTATAGCTCGTAATACTATCCACACAGACCAATCTCATACCATTTCTTCAGCAAATAAAATCAAATCAAATGTTATTTGTCACATACACGTGTTTAGCAGATGTTATAGCGGGTGTAGCGAAATGCATGTGCTTCTTGCTCCGACAGACAGAGCAGTGGTATGCAGCGTGCTGATCTGATGAGCTAGACCCCAATAGAGAGGAAACAGGCATGCAGTGAACAAAAAAACTGTATCTCAATTGCTGCACCTGCGTAAGTAGAGTTTATGTTTAATTGCTCATTACAAATTGGACACTTGCTGCCAAAGGTGTTCACTGGGGTTAAAAATAGAGTTTTGCTGCTGTGAGAGAGCAAGAGAGAGACCCGTAACAGACCTCCAGCCATCCAGGAGCTTAGAGTCATCAATTCAAGAGGAGGGATGCTTCTGAAATGGAACCCTATTCCCTATCTAGTCTCATTTGGGACGCATTCAGAAGGTCTGGTCCAAAGTGGAATATAATTTATACATAACTCCAATCCTTGTTGATTTGGAGAAGTAGTGAGACAGAAAAGAAGAAAGGTAGTTCTGATGGGAACACACTGTGTGACGGGAAGGAACATGGAGACAGGAAGGAACATGGAGACAGGAAGGAACATGGAGACAGGAAGGAACAGACAGACAGGAAGGAACATGGAGACAGGAAGGAACATGGAGACAGAAAGGAACATGGAGACAGAAAGGAACATGGAGACAGAAAGGAACATGGAGACAGAAAGGAACATGGAGACAGGAAGGAACATGGAGACAGAAAGGAACATGGAGACAGGAAGGAACATGGAGACAGAAAGGAACAGACAGACAGAAAGGAACAGACAGACAGGAAGGAACAGACAGACAGACAGAAAGGAACAGACAGACAGGAAGGAACAGACAGACAGGAAGGAACAGACAGACAGAAAGGAACAGACAGACAGAAAGGAACAGACAGACAGAAAGGAACAGACAGACAGGAAGGAACAGACAGACAGGAAGGAACAGACAGACAGGAAGGAACAGACAGACAGGAAGGAACAGACAGACAGAAAGGAACAGACAGACAGGAAGGAAACATGGAGACTGAAAGGAACCCACATGTCTCTAATTAGCAGAGGCTCTGCCATGTCTCTAATTAGCAGAGGCTCCGCCATGTCTCTAATTAGCAGAGGCTCTGCCATGTCTCTAATTAGCAGAGGCTCTGCCATGTCTCTAATTAGCAGAGGCTCCGCCATGTCTCTAATTAGCAGAGGCTCTGCCATGTCTCTAATTAGCAGAGGCTCTACCATGTCTCTAATTAGCAGAGGCTCCGCCATGTCTCTAATTAGCAGAGGCTCCGCCATGTCTCTAATTAGCAGAGGCTCTGCCATGTCTCTAATTAGCAGAGGCTCTGCCATGTCTCTAATTAGCAGAGGCTCTGCCATGTCTCTAATTAGCAGAGGCTCCGCCATGTCTCTAATTAGCAGAGGCTCCGCCATGTCTCTAATTAGCAGAGGCTCCGCCATGTCTCTAATTAGCAGAGGCTCCGCCATGTCTCTAATTAGCAGAGGCTCTACCATTTCTCTAATTAGCATAGGCTCTACCATGTCTCTAATTAGCAGAGGCTCCGCCATGTCTCTAATTAGCAGAGGCTCCGCCATGTCTCTAATTAGCAGAGGCTCCGCCATGTCTCTAATTAGCAGAGGCTCTGCCATGTCTCTAATTAGTAGAGGCTCCGCCATGTCTCTTATTAGCAGAGGCTCTGCCATGTCTCTGTCTCTAATTAGCAGAGGCTCTGCCATGTCTCTAATTAGCAGAGGCTCCGCCATGTCTCTAATTAGCAGAGGCTCTGCCATGTCTCTGTCTCTAATTAGCAGAGGCTCTGCCATGTCTCTAATTAGCAGAGGCTCCGCCATGTCTCTAATTAGCAGAGGCTCTGCCATGTCTCTAATTAGCAGAGGCTCTGCCATGTCTCTAATTAGCAGAGGCTCCGCCATGTCTCTAATTAGCAGAGAATCCGCCATGTCTCTTATTAGCAGAGGCTCTGCCATGTCTCTAATTAGCAGAGGCTCCGCCATGTCTCTAATTAGCAGAGGCTCTGCCATGTCTCTAATTAGCAGAGGCTCCGCCATGTCTCTAATTAGCAGAGGCTCTGCCATGTCTCTAATTAGTAGAGGCTCCGCCATGTCTCTAATTAGCAGAGGCTCCGCCATGTCTCTAATTAGCAGAGGCTCCGCCATGTCTCTAATTAGCAGAGGCTCTGCCATGTCTCTTATTAGCAGAGGCTCTACCATGTCTCTAATTAGCAGAGGCTCTACCATGTCTCTAATTAGCAGAGGCTCTACCATGTCTCTAATTAGCAGAGGCTCTGCCATGTCTCTAATTAGCAGAGGCTCTGCCATGTCTCTAATTAGCAGAGGCTCTGCCATGTCTCTAATTAGCAGAGGCTCCGCCATGTCTCTAATTAGCAGAGGCTCTGCCATGTCTCTAATTAGTAGAGGCTCCGCCATGTCTCTTATTAGCAGAGGCTCTACCATGTCTCTAATTAGCAGAGGCTCTGCCATGTCTCTAATTAGCAGAGGCTCCGCCATGTCTCTAATTAGCAGAGGCTCTGCCATGTCTCTAATTAGTAGAGGCTCCGCCATGTCTCTTATTAGCAGAGGCTCTACCATGTCTCTAATTAGCAGAGGCTCCGCCATGTCTCTAATTAGCAGAGGCTCCGCCATGTCTCTAATTAGCAGAGGCTCTGCCATGTCTCTAATTAGCAGAGGCTCTGCCATGTCTCTAATTAGCAGAGGCTCCGCCATGTCTCTAATTAGCAGAGAATCCGCCATGTCTCTTATTAGCAGAGGCTCTGCCATGTCTCTAATTAGCAGAGGCTCCGCCATGTCTCTAATTAGCAGAGGCTCTGCCATGTCTCTAATTAGCAGAGGCTCCGCCATGTCTCTAATTAGCAGAGGCTCCGCCATGTCTCTAATTAGCAGAGGCTCTGCCATGTCTCTAATTAGCAGAGGCTCTGCCATGTCTCTAATTAGCAGAGGCTCTGCCATGTCTCTAATTAGTAGAGGCTCTGCCATGTCTCTAATTAGCAGAGGCTCTGCCATGTCTCTAATTAGCAGAGGCTCTGCCATGTCTCTAATTAGCGGAGGCTCTGCCATGTCTCTAATTAGCAGAGGCTCTGCCATGTCTCTAATTAGCAGAGGCTCTACCATGTCTCTAATTAGCAGAGGCTCTGCCATGTCTCTAATTAGTAGAGGCTCTGCCATGTCTCTAATTAGCAGAGGCTCTTCCATGTCTCTAATTAGCAGAGGCTCTTCCATGTCTCTAATTAGCAGAGGCTCTTCCATGTC